>NC_085138.1:78071549-78130391 GCF_035046485.1 Aedes albopictus | reverse complement strand
CAATGTTAATCATGCCATGTTTGGACAAGCCACCACTAGATGGCGGTAGTGAGCAAACGTCAAACATGAAAAAACGACTTGTCAATTGACCAACAACCGAATATTTGAATCGACCGTTAAAAAAGTAATCGATGAGAAACGAGTAGAGTGTGACGTCTGTTTTTCGTTACCTTACAACAATTAATTATTTGCTGATATTGGCTTAGCAATAACTTTTGCTGAAACAAATAACTGTTAATTAGCAAATATAATAGTGTTAAAGGTCACGACCAAAGAAGAGAATAATTATTGTTAGACAATAGAGGCACCAAACAAGCAAGGTGCAGAGATTACTCTTCATCCCAACTGGTAACAGATAATGACATGATCTAGTTTTTTTTATTGGTGACAAAACAGAAGCTAAATTTGTTGTGTGCTTTTCAAATCGTGAATAATCGATTATTACAAGCCCAAAATCGAAACTGTTTGATGATAGATCTTCAACAGCGTGTTTACCAACTCGAAGTTACCCCTCGAAAAAATTGCAATGCAAGTCTTAAAAATCCACGAGTTTTGAGATTTATAAAGAACGATCTTTATCCTATTTTGTTCAAGTTGGGACAAAGTTATGTCGCATTGCGTGAATTGTGAACTCAGGTCGCGATGCGACATTGTTATTATTGTTGCGCGATGGTTGAATTTTGATTCAGTGGTCACGACCATCCAGCAATATTAGCGGCGTCGGTGGTGTAGTGGTGGTCCAGTTTTAACTGGACTGCAATTGAACATCCCAGAACGGCTCATCAACTTCGTAACCTTCCGTAACTCGCGCGGTTAGCCATCTTTGCCAGCACCACACCAATGCTGAATACAAAAGGCGAGATTTTTTTCAACGTGTTGTACAAAACACAATAGCGCGATCGCTCAAGGATTAATACTGACAACTTGAGATAACTGTAGTTTTTCTTCTTTGCGATTTCATCCCCAAAAACTGTTTCAGTTCTTCGCTGTCAACGCTAATCGTTTCTTCAAACCCATGATCGACTTCAAATTGCCGCCGACCACTAAAAGCTCATCTACGTGCAAAATCAAGATGAGTTTAACTCCATATTTTAGCTTTGTATACAGGCAATAACCGTGTCTAGATTTCTTGAAGCCCATCTTAAATTGCTTCGTTTAATCGGTCGTTCCAACATATTCCATTGTTTAGACCATACAATATTTTCAGCAATCGACAGACTTGACCAGACTTCGCAGGTACGCCATCAGGGAGCTCCATGTAGATTATTTTCTTTGAACAGCCGTAGAGGAACGCTGTGCGGACATCCATCTGATGGAAATAGTATCGCCGATGTACACCGACTGCCAAAACAATCCTGATCGTGGCCAGCCGAGTAGGGTGATTCAGGTAATTTGGACAGACCGTTACGCGTATATATTTTGCACACCTCCATTTGATTTTGCCGTTAATGTCCAAATTATATACGCATAACGGTCTGTCCAAAATACCTGAATTCCCCACGATCTCTTCATAGTCCTGTCCTTGCTTTTGGAGATATCATTTCGCCACAAGCCGAGCTTTGTAGCGAACCGGTCTGCCGTTTTCATCTTCCTTTAGCCGAAAGACCCATTTGATTTCACCTCTCTAGGACAGGTCGTCAGCTGCCAGACGTCGTTTTTCTTCAGCGACTCCAGCTCACTTGCTACAGCGCGCATCCATTCATCTCGGTCATCTCGACGGGCGATTTGGCCAAATGTTTCGGGTATATCTGAGGATCATCGCACATCAGAAGTTGCTCCGTAACCAACGAAATAATCGAGTAACTTACCCGGTAAAGTGCGCTCCCGATCGCTGATTGATGTTCTTGTGAAACGACTTCTTCATCCTCCTCTTTTTCGTAGGACTAACGGGCTACCAAGGGCGATTGCTCTGCTGGTTCAGCCTCCACTTCACTCGGAAAACGAGTCTCATCAAACTTCACGTCGCGAGCCACGATGATCTTTTGTCGTCTTCGACCCCACAGCTGGTAGCCATTCGGCGCCACCATAACCACTTCGAAGCTTTTGGCGTCTAACTTCTTCCGTAACTGACCTGGTATCTACGCAAAAGCTCTGCATCCGAAGATCCGTAGTTTCTCCAGGTTGGGCTTTAGTTCTAGCCACAGCTCCGCTGGTGTTAAGTTGACCGAGAGAGCTGCCGTCGGACTCCGGTTTAACGGGTTTAACAGGTACACGCCAGTCAACGCAGCCTCACACCACATCCTTTTCGGTAGCCGAGAATCCAGAAGCATTGCACGAACCTTTTCAATGAGCGTACGATTAAACCTCTCTGCTACTCCATTCTGTTGCGGAGAATATGCAACCGTCGCTTCAATCTGGATTCCTTTCGCTTTATACCAGTTTTTCTGATTGTTCGAGCCATACTCCGTACCTTGATCCACCGTAAGTTTTAAAATATTCTTACCGAATAATGCTGTCGTCATCGCCTTATATTCACGGAATCGTTCAAAAACTTGACACTTCTCCTTCACTAGGTATATTTATCATCGAGAAATTGTTATAATCATCGATGACCGAAACGAAATAGCGAGAGCCATTCCACGCCGGAGGATCGACTGGCCCGCGCACATCCGAGTGAATCCTCTCCAAGCCACGAATCGCACGATTCCGAGTTTCATCAAAGAGTTTATGGCACTGTTTGCCCCACACGCATGGTTCGCAAAATCTGACTTTGTCCGAGAGGGCTTGGTGGTTTTTTTTTTCATTTATTTATTTTATAGGCACTCTGTGCACTTAGGCCTCTACTGTGCCGATTACCACCGTTAATCTATATAGTTTTAAACTCCTACACTTTGATACAGAGTCTATTTTAAGTTCTATCGATATTTGCTTGTGTCTTTATATCTACCGTCCTCGCAGTAGGTTGGAGAGAGATCTCATATGCATATGCCGTACTTGTCGCTACAGTTGTGCTACTGCAGCGTGTGGTTCCAATACATTTCCATCCAGTCCATTGAACCCCGCTCGTTTGCCGTGAATCGTGTATCAGGCTTGTTGCCGTCGAAGAGGGTCAGTTGTCTCAGTCCCCATCCAATGCTGACGGAGGATGGATGTGCCATCCCAATGCACTGTCCTCCGTGCGGCGTCTTATGGTGGCTGGACGAAGTGTTTTTTGAAGGGGTTGGGAATTTCATCCATGACGATTCGCTTTACTAAGCGAATCTGTACTTCAAAGCTACAGGCCCTGACTAGGCTTGCTGGTTGTTATGTCCTAGTCGACGATGCCACAGATCGTTCACCTCCGCTTGACATGCATTCGCAAATGGCTTGTTGAACTTGACTTCCAGCTCACACAGACTTTCTCTTAAGTACGCTGTAGCGATGACCGTGTTCTCCTTCCTCAACGTAGCTTTATTTCCACAAAACAACACCGAGATTCCAGCTTTGGCCAGTTTCTTGACCGTCATCAGGTCGACATCTCTCAAGTCCGGTATGTAGACAACATCGTTGATTTTTATTTGAACGCTTCTGTTGCTGACTCCTTTGATGATACCTTTCATCCGAGCTTCCAAGGTCTCGCCGTCTTTGCCCACTTTGATGATGACGAGGCTTGACAACTTGTTCAACATAAAAAAAAACATCAGCATCGTTCACAAAATGGTCGCTTGATCCAGAATCTAATTTGAAAACCAGTCGTCCATCACGGCGTCGAGAGTCTCTTGCGCGACCGGCCATAAAACTTACCGCCTTTCTCTTTGATGCAACAGCAGCATTTAGTACTCCACTGTGTTTCTTCTGCCGGCAGTCCTTCTTCATGTGCCCTTTCTTGCCACACCTAGGAAACTTGCCGTTGAATTTCTTGAAGGTAGTCCTGTCCTTTTTCTCCAACGAACACATTCGGCTTCTCATTCGTACCATCTTGATGCCTGGCGAGCTGCTTGACTTCTTCGCTCAGAAGCCGTTTCTTCACTATGTCTAGCGTCAAATCGTTATCGCCGAGATTCTCCAGAGCAGTTATTAAAAGGTCATATGACTCGGGAAGAGTCCCGAACAGCATCACCACCATATCCGGTTCCTTTAGTTTCGCTCCTGCCACCCGTAGCTGTCGGATCAGGTTATCGAAACACATAAGATGGTTCCGCATGGATTCACCCTCCTTCATCTTCAAGCGACCGAGTTGCTTCCGTATCAGGTTTTGCGTCGCTAGCGATTTCTTGGCAAATGAATTCTCCAGCGCTCGCCACATCTGTTCTGCTGTCCGTTTGTCTCGAACGATCTCCAGACAATCATCTCCGAGAAAACCAATCAGCATCGACTTCGTCTCCTTGTCCGCCTCGGCGAACTTCGCTTTTCCGCAGCCATTTCCGGGGAATCTTCAGTCAAGGTATATTCCACTCCCATAGCGTCCAGATACATCCGCATGCAAAAACTCCAGTTATGGGCGTAATCAGGGATATCTTGATTGCTACGAATGCCAACTTGATCACATAGTTCTATCCGTCTAAGGTTACGAACGATGACGAAACTTCATCCGCAACCCGTACACTTGATTTCGATCCGTCAAGCGTCGTACGAATCTGTCTAATCAGCTTCACCAGAAAACCATGTTCGATCATAATCTCCCAAGTAACAAAGGCAGCTGCATAACACCTTATTCAGCCAAAATCAAGCTCAAGGGTGCTTATTTATCTGTTGTGTTGTACAGTTATAATGTTTATTGGGCTGCCATAACTCGTTCCTCTTCACTGGATCGTACACCGCCATAAAATCAACAGGTGATGGATCTTCAAGTTGTACTCGCTGTTTTACTCCACACGCCATTAACAGTTTCGTAAAACCTCTGCATTTCATTCTGTTTCATACTCTCTTGCGTCTGAGCACGATTCCTCACGATCCAGAAAATATATGCATCCTTCTTGACACAAAGTTTCCGTGCGGATGGTATATTCTGGAGAACGTAATTATGAGAAAGATTAAAAGTTGGGAAAGGTTTTCATGGAAATGTCCTAGAATCACACTGGTTCATTGCTTGAAAATGGTGTTTAGTTAGCGAGAGACCAACCTCAAAAGTTAAACTCATTAGACCCACTCCAAATTCAAATCACGAATAACTTCCCCATTCAAATGCTACTTACATCATTTTCGTTGATTTCCAACACGGACGCCAGATCCCACTCGGCGCTCGGGAACGGATTGGAGATAAACTTGGCAGCGGTGGCCACCGAGGGCAGCACGTGCGACTGCAGCGTGGCCACTTCCCACAGCGAGCTGTCGAGGGCGTTCGACTTGATCGGATCCCGTTCATCCATCACGTACGGGTCTTGGGGAACTAAAAAGAGCACAAGAGTTTAGTCAGGAAAGCTTCCAGTTGTCGCAAATATTAGGTAACGAACCTTCGCCTCCGGTGGGGTGGAAAATCAAACGCTTCAGCGCCGGATGTCGCAGGAAGAGATTACCGATGAACCGCAGGATAATGACGATGTCCTGCGGTGGAGCGATCAGGGCCAGACGGGCCAGTCGCTTTACGAAGGCGGCCACTAGGCCTTCCGGGAGGTGGCTGGAACTGAGGAAAATGTCCGCCAGATAGAAGAGGCGTGCCTTGAACTTGGTGTGGAAGATTTCCGGTTCGAACATCGAGTACAGCTTCTCGTAGATGTTCGGGTAGGTGAGATTGTGCTGCTGGATAAGGACAAAGATGCCCTGCAGGGCCAGGAGGCTGATGGCACCGCCAACGTCCAGCGAATCCATAAGGAAGTCGGTCAGCAGGACCGGTTTGTCCAGATGGGAGAGAACTTTCTCCAGCAGAAGAATCAACAGCTGCCGATGGCTGGTTTCGTCGTGCTTCCAGTTCATAACGCAAGACCAAGTTTTGTTGATGTGTTTCCGAATGTAGGGGTAGTCCAGCTGCATCTGAATGCAGAGGAAACTCGGGGATTCTTCTACTGCTTCCTTGCCAAAGCAAATAGCTCCCACAAGGCTGAGGTAATTCTGGATGAACACCGTACTTGGGCAGAATTCTTTCGGCGCCAGCGATGGCACAATCTTCCAGCAGAAGTAGATCACATCCAGATGGGCCGAATATTCCAAAAACCGATTCATCATGTGGGTATTCAGTCGATCCGAGGACAACATCGCTTGAAGTACCTGTCTCAGCTTGGCCAACGGAAAGTGAACCGTGCCAGAATTGGCTTCCAGTGGATGTTCCGTTTCCGCTACAATCAGCTTCATGGCCGTGGCCAAAGACTGCGAACTTTCCGCCGGCTTATCGTGGCCGAACGACTCCAGTATGGCACTGAACGATTCTTTGTACTGAGCTTGCAGCCACTGCTTATGAGACGATCCGGTTGATTCGTCTGCAAAAAGGAAAACATCCATCAAATCAACCCAGAAAAAGTAAAAATACCCACACCCACTCACCAGCTGGTTTCAATGGCTGCACGACTATTTGCATCTCATTTCGTTTCAGCAGCTCGCAGAAAATGGACTCCACCACCAGCAGGGCAGGGATCACGGCACTTTTCCGTGCATTACTCTCCTGTAAGTAAAATCACACCAAAATTGATTACCAACTCGAGCAAACCCTTCCCATTTCGCAAATAAAAATCATCTTGCACCCCCTCATTTTTCAAACACCGTCCATTGCCCATTGCACGGTGACGTCATCAAGAAATCGCTCTCTTTCTCTCCTACGGGAAATTAGAAAACAACAGGACCAACACCTGTCAAATTTGACAGGTACTGGTCCTGTTGTTTTTAAACTCTCTGAAGGAGCAAAGGAGATAGAATTTCGCCGTGAAGTGGTCTATTACGATATGCGAATAAAATTTTCGAGTTCGACATCTATCCTCACCTTCAAAAACGCGACGATTTCCAGCAGATTGTTGGATGCGCTTTCCGAGCCAGCAAGGAACTCGCTGGCTTTGGCCTTCAGCTGCCGGGAGATGGCTTTACTGCTGGATGGCTGCTGTTGTTGGTTGGAATTTGCAGACGACGACATCTTTGCTAACTATTTAAAAAAAGCTGCTCGGGCACTTTTTCACTGCGCTGCAAATATTTTCCTCTCTCCTGACGACGACTGACTAGGTACAGAAAAAAAAACACGCACCACACCACCACTTCACTCGCCGTTTTCGTCGTGTGAACACGCACCAAAACTGACGGATCGAGAATATTTGCCGACCAACACTTGAAAAGGGTCATATTCTTGATCTTATCAAACCATGTTTACAAAAACATGATGCAATCGTATAGGCCTTTTCATGTGACAGATCCGTGCATGCATTTGTTTACAAAGCTTGAACAACAGCTGCTAACAAGAACGTGTCATCTTCATAGAAGAACTGTCAAACGCCCGAAAAATCAGCTGATTTAAGACGTCACATGAAAAGGCCTATTGCGGGATCCACACCCGTTCTTCAACGTGAATATTACAGAAGAATGTTTAGCAAATTCATGATTTATTATCGACTTATTCTATTGAGAAAGGCTTGATAATAGGGCCTCTATGTAAGACTGAAATATTTTCTATCGTTTAATTATAGATTATTTCATAATTATCTCACGCCCTCTTCAAATGACTGGCGTGGGAATTTGACGTCTTCAAAAAAGCAAAACAGTACCACGCTAACCCTCAGTTACCCAGATTGGTGTCAAAGCGACCCAGATTGAGCAAAACTGCAGTTACTCTAATCTGAGTAAAGGCACCTTTACTCAAATCTGGGTTACTGATGCTGGTGGCAAAATCTGGGTAACCGGTACCCAGCTCCTCCGGGGCCTTGATTTTGTTAATGTATTTCAAATTTAGATTTTTTATAAAAAGTTGCCAATTCCCATGTGCTGTTTACTTACCTGATGCAGGAAAACAGTTCTCCAGAAGATTTTCACTGTTTTTCCGTCATTTATCCTCATATTTGTCGTCGAAATATCCATAATTTCCAGCGTTCTCCTGACCGCTGCCATATTCTCAAGCCGGAAAGAGACAAAGTGCCAATTACCCAGATCTGTACCCAGATTCAAGAAATCTGGGTTTTCGGGTTACCCGGATTTTGACAACTGCTAACAACATGAAAATCCGGGTAGAATCGACCCAGGCGAAGGGTAGTTTCAGGTTAGCGTGTGCACGCAAAACATGCAAAGCATGCAAAACGATGGGAGAAATTCATTCGATTCCCTAATGTCGCAGGTTTCTGAAGGGCAAATCTGGAGCTCGATTTGAATAGGTCGTATGTGCTTTTGTCGATATAAAATTCGATCAGTTTATTTTAGTCATTGTAGCAATATGGCAGATATTTTGCAAACTTTTAATGATGGAACAGAAAGTCTGTTTTGTGAGGATTCTGCTGTATGTATAAACTTTGCTCAATTTCAACGGTTTTCGCTATAATAAGCTAATCCAAGTGATCGAATTTTTAATCGACAAAAGCACATACGACCTATTCAAATCGAGCTCCAGAAATGATTAAGATGCCAGCCGTGTCGGCACACAGGGTAAAATAAATATTTTTTGACCAAAACCGATCACTCGGATTATTTCAGGCCAAACATGTCTAAAGGTCCAATCTGCAGAAGAGAGGCTCTCTTTGGTTTCCCTCTCTTTCGTTAATATCTCAGCTGTTCATTTGAATTATGATTATCTCCTTCACTAAAAATAATCCGCATCTAATTTGCATATGCCGCGCACATAGATTTTTGCAATCAAGCTTTGCCCATGAATTTCATTAGCTTCGCACATAAAACCATATTTCTAGCGGCTCTTAGTTTTTACATGCAATGCAAATAAATATTAAAGGTCTGTACTTTTTCATTTAAATGGCCAACCTATTACATTTTATTAGAGTGGCTTTAACTTAGAGTGGCGTCAATGTCAAAATTGGAACAGCGGTCATCTGTCAAATCCATACAAATTCCTGTTCCAAACGAGCAGGAGACCTGTCAAAATGGGAACATGACGCCACTCTCCCTTCCAGTCACTCTACATTTTATGTGTGATAACAAATAAATACTACATGTGATTTTCTGGAAATTAAATAACTCAGACTAATTTTTACGCTATAAAAACAAGAATATATTTAGTTACTCTGAATTATATATGGCTAAGTATTGCTTGGATCATTCCAAAGCAATGTTTTCTGATAAAAGTTAGTAGATGATCGGGCCAAAGGAAACAGTAACTCGGTTTGGACGATACCTTCAGATACGGTAAAACTTTTGCTTCTGCTGTTTCCGTGGATGGCGTGCACCATTCCGGAACTAGGTGTTCTGCAAACGAGGTGCCGTTTTCTGGTACGTCGGACTTCGACGGGCCGGAACCTTTTCCCCGGAAGATCACGGCTGAAACGATCACGGTAATGCGAGCGTTACTGGAGCTGCTATTATATGCCGCTGCAGTCTGCAAGACCAATCTGCCAGCACCTCCAACTTGGACAACGTTTATAATATGAAAATTCTGAAAGAAAGCATTTAATGAAACCAAGCGCTATTTTATTCGCCAAGAAGGAATACTTACGGAATCTTGACTCCGAGCAAAGATCCGGTAGATTTCTTAACTCAGTCGCCGTCAAGAGTCTTTCTTGCTCCAGTATTTTTTCTGTTACTGAATGTTTTGAATTATCAATCGATGCACTCAAAATTTAAATTCGATTAATATGGGATGTAAATGCAATAGCTTTAGATTTCAAAGCATTACATATAAAAAATATGTGCATCATAATTATATTCAAAGCAAACATTTTACAATCTAAATGCCGCATATAAAATAGAGATTTGTTCAATCGATTCGCTTTTATATGATATTCGCACATAAAAAATATTGTGGATTTACCGGCTACTTGTATTCTACCGGTACTTGTGTAGCCGTTACAAAGTAGCCGTTTTCATATAAAAATCAACTTGATTGTCAAAAAATGAATGTCGCTGAATAGCTAGTGGCAACGAGAAATAGCGCATACAATAAAAATGTTTAAAAACATTTTTAAGTTACTCTTTTTATAAAACGGCTACTTTGGACGCCATGCTGAAGCGACCGGTAGAATACAAGTAGCCGGTAAATCCACAATAATGGAGTTTTTATTTCAGTGTTGCATAGAACGATGGTCAAATCAATCGTCTTTTGATTTGTACTGCAAAAGTAGTTGAAAAGCTTACCATTACATTGCAATAATTGAAAGAGAAAGCGAATAAAGAGAGCCTCTCAAATGCATATAGGACCTATTGAAATGTTCGGCCTGATTTGGATAAATCAGGCCAAACATTTCAATAGGTACTATCTGCATTTGAGAGGCTCTCTTTGTTCACTTTATCTTTCAATTATTGCAATGTACACTTTTCAACTACTTTTGCAATAAAAATCAAAAGAGTGTTTTGACCATCGTTCTATACAAGAAAACAATCATAATTCAAATAAACAGCTGCGATATTAACGAAAGAGAGGGAAACCAAAGAGAGTCTCTCTTCTGCAGATTGGACCTTTAGATATGTTTGGCCTGAAATGGTTCGAACCATAGGGCACTGCACTGTTTTGTTTTTCAATGGGATTTTGACATATCCTGGCATGGTGTTTAGAAAATTTCAATAAGAGTGAAAGAGAAGGAGAAAACTTCGTGCAGAGCCCAATACGATATTGTATTTTTTACCTGAGCAGCGACGACGTGTGGATAGCTCGGATAAAAACTAACCATAGGGTCTCACTCAAAGTGCAAATTTTCGGTAAGGGAAGGTTCATTAATTACGTCCATCGTTTTTCAGGATTTCTAGATCCCCCCTCCCTCCTCTGTCACGCTATTTCAGGCCAAACATGTCTAAAGGTCCTATCTGCAGAAGAGAGGCTCTCTTTGGTTTCCCTCTCTTTCGTTAATATCTCAGCTGTTTATTTGTATTATGATTGCCTCCTTGCATTGAACGATGGTCAAAACAATCGTCTTTTGATTTGTACTGCAAAAGTAGTTGAAAAGTGTACCATTACATTGCAATAATTGAAAGAGAAAGTGAACAAAGAGAGCCTCTCAAATGCAGATAGGACCTATTGAAATGTTTGGCCTGATTTCCCTATACCTTATACACGTACTGTCACACTTTCCTAGAACAACCCCCCACCCCTCCCCCAAATGTTGGACGTAATTTATGAACGTTCCCTAATACCAATCCGTGTGGTCAATTATGAATTTCAAATAACTCAACGTACATATGTACAGATGGGTACATTATAGGTTAAATTGGGAAAAAAATCCACAGCTCATGTGAGATTTGAACTCACGACCCTTATTCGCTAGCCAAAGTGCTTTACCAACTAAGCTACCGAGCCAATTAATGACCCGGCAACTTAGTTGTCATAAGGTTCAATTCTAATCTCATCGATCTATATCAGGCCAAACATGTCTAAAGGTCCAATCTGCAGAAGAGAGGCTCTCTTTGGTTTCCCTCTCTTTCGTTAATATCTCAGCTGTTCATTTGAATTATGATTATCTCCTTGCATAGAACGATGGTCAAATCAATCGTCTTTTGATTTGTACTGCAAAAGTAGTTGAAAAGCTTACCATTACATTGCAATAATTGAAAGAGAAAGCGAATAAAGAGAGCCTCTCAAATGCATATAGGACCTATTGAAATGTTCGGCCTGATATCATCTTCCCCTAAACCGCAAATATAACCATCTCTGTTGTACATATGTACGAAGAGCGAAAGCGATTTGTTATCCGTCGTATCCGTCGTATCAAACAGAATGCGAACGACGCGTTTGATCGCCTTCCAGGTAGCAATAGACCATTCCCGTCGATTTTTTTTATGTGCTCTACGGCTTTCTGGTAATTTATTGAGTAAACTTTCCCAAGGAACCCATAGGTTTTGAAGCCTCTAACTATTGAAAAACAATGAAAAACCTGCGAAGTAGCGCTTTAGCCCTACCGTCTCCTATATTGTATTTCACCCCAATTCCCGTCGAACCCCTTTCTACCTTATGGCTCGACCGCAACGATGTGGTGAGTTTCTGATCAGCAAACTGTCAGACGTTTTATTTTGATTTTGTTTGTTGACATTCGGCCTAGAGTGGCTTTAACTTAGAGTGGCGTCAATGTCAAAATTGGAACAGCGGTCATCTGTCAAATCCATACAAATTCCTGTTCCAAACGAGCAGGAGACCTGTCAAAATGGGAACATGACGCCACTCTCCCTTCCAGTCACTCTAATTCGGCCGTCTCGATCTCGATCAGTTTGTTCTGATGTCGTTGAAATTCTGCAAAAGTTTGCAACAAAATTTTCACGAAAGTGGTAAGTTTCCCTTCATTCTGCGCATTATCGTCGTCGGGAATTATTTAATTTGGTTTTCCCTCCTTTAGGTACATCTGCCACCAGACAAAAACCCGAAAATACGTGCAGATGCCTGCCGAAATTAGTGCCGGCTATAAAGCTAAAACTGGTTCCGCGGGTTTTGGATCAGTGGTGGAAAGCATCATGCGCTTGACGTGTTTTTTGGTTCGCATCAAACACAATCTTTGCTCACGCGCTCGCGAACCCAAAAAGAGAGAACGGTTCACGATTTCCCGAATCGACGAACCAACACAAAACAAATGTCGAACGAGCAGAATCGCAGTTGGTTCGCCAGAAGGATCACAATGTAGAGCACTTGGTTTGTTGCCATTTTTTGTACACTTAAAGGTAATTAGTTGGGTGTTTTATGATTATACTGGTCAGGTACCATACCAATAAATGATATAGACGAAAAAGTTTACCAACATTTGATTTCATTACAAAAATATCGGCCGCGAACCTCTAAAATAAAAAAGCATCGCACTTGCAAAAGATGCGATGCACTCGTTGGCGTTCGTGTCGTACGATCGTGAGCCACAGGCGTGCGAACACAATCGCACAGCAGAGGTTTGCGATGCGATGGCATTTTTTTGTAGCGCGTAAGCTCACGTTCGCGATCCATTTCCACCACTGTTTTGGATAAATCACCGATTCGTTCGGACCACAGCATTCAGCATTCGATTCGGACAAAAGCACTTCCGGACGTGCCAAACACACCGGCAACCGTCTCCCACTGCTTCAATGTGCTGAACCGACAGGAAGGTCCTATGGCTAGGGAGAACGTGCTACATCCTTTACTTCATACCCCAAGCATCCGAGATTCAAGCAAACAATATAACAGCAAACCAGCCCAACATCCTGATAGACACCATTCCTTGGAGCAAATCAGAGTATCCCTGAAGCGCCGCAATCCGCAAGAAAAAAAACAGAAACCGGACAAACTGCGCGGCTGGTATTTTGTATACAACTTGATCGAAAACAACACGGTTGAGAAGAAGCCCAGCCTGGAAGTGGTTCTGTCAGCTTCATCGAGGGAATCAGTTCCTAGCGGGACGCTATCTCGCTCAAACCACACGCTACCTACAACAAGCTTATGCTGCTGGATTTGGTCGTGTAGAAAACGCCGGAAGCGGTCGTGAAGAACAAAAAAAGAACAGCACAGCTCGACTTCTGCTCAGCGGACCTTTAACGAACTGCATAACGACGGCACCATGACAGTGGTGGTAGTGGAACAACTCTGACGTGAAAATCGTCAAGGCGAAAATGTGTTCAATGGAGCGATACGAGTGATTCACTAAATTCTGCAATCCCTGCTCAACGATCCGGAGCTGAATGCCGCGATCAGTGTTCTTCCCACGAATTAGGCGCACAATGCAGCTAACGAACTAAGAGAAGCCGAACATGATGTGCTAATTTCGCTGAGCAAACCTTTGAGTCTCGGAGAAATCCTCGACTGTACAGCTCCCCGGATACCGGATAAACGGATACTGATCTACCTGGGCGACGGATGGATTCACCTGGAAGCGACAATGATCTCCAATCTATCGCTGAAAGTCTACAAGTACGATCCCTACAAGAAGCACTCGGGAGCACTACGACCAAGCGGAAATCCGAAACACAACCGGCCATCGATGCCAGCAGAGGGGTGTAAAAGTTCGGGCTTATTTTTTAGTCACTGGGCCGAAAGGGATTCACCAAGGTGATGGGCCATTTGCAGAAAAGATCGAGGAAAATATTGAAGCCACACAATCGACAGGCGGTCATCACCGTCGGAAATATTCCTGGCAAAGTTCGTGCTCTTCAAGGACGTGGATATGTTTGTGCAGGTAGCATGTCCGCGACTCTCCATCAACTGGGCACTGCATTCCCGAAACTACTTCTTAAACCGTACGAACTGTCGGTGGCGCTGGGTGATACAGAGTGGAAACTACAGTTCAGTCCATGCTGCTGCTGATTGAACATGAGTGAGTAGTAAACTTTTCCTTTTTTGGTATCCTTACGGAATATAATATGAATATTTCAACCAAATTTTGGAGTTTGGTA
This sequence comes from Aedes albopictus, assembly GCF_035046485.1. NCBI lineage: Eukaryota > Metazoa > Arthropoda > Insecta > Diptera > Culicidae > Aedes > Aedes albopictus. The sequence continues at coordinate 78,116,069 of NC_085138.1, read as the reverse complement.
TACTTTTTCTTTCAGCAGAATTTGTTTATTTGGGAATTAGAAATACACCTCCAGAGATTTTCTATTAAGAGCCATTTTCTTATCCTCCGATGAACTGGTAAACCTGACTTACCCAATAGTTAAACCTGGTTTAACCTTTCCATTGCATCTAGTTGGGTGGCTTCGTCGCTGACGTAGTGTATGGTTTGAGGTAAAAAATTACTAAAGAAAAAGGAGCGTTAAGACTTAAGCCACAGACAAACTTAAGCGTAGGTGAAGAAATCGAGTTTGAGGATTTTTCTAAAAATTCCTTTTGGGATCTTTTGGGAAGAAATATCTTTCGAGATTCCCCTATAAGTTCCTTGAAAATGTTTAAAGGGGCTGCTGTTCAAAAACCACCTAGACCAGACTTTGGCCATCTCCAAACCCACCTTCCCCCTCGTAGACTTTGTCCATACAAAAATTTGAAAATTGGTATAGTGCGCAGACTCCTTAAAATTGTACATGGCTTATGAACGGCCCGAAAGAGACGAACCAGCCAAGGGCTGAAAGTCTCTCAAATAAAGATAAATCAATCAATATGAACGTCCCGAAAGGCTATTTTTTATTTTCAATGTATTTCAATCGCGTGTATTTTTAGCATATTCCAGGCTTAGGAGTACACATGATTTTAGTACACATTTAATATAAGCTATAAATTGCGTTGCCCTTCTAGTGAATTAGGGTAATTTTTTACCCAAACTATACACTATCCGTCAGCGAGCTGTTCTCAACGTGATGCATTAGGAAGGTTAAATTTTATGTAATCACAAAGTCATAAAGTTATGAAGTATTCTATATTGGAACCAGTCTTCTCCTAATGCAGTCAGAAGACTCAGAAATGTGTGTAAAGTTGGGTTGGGTGGGAAATGAAACAGAAATATCTCTGCATAACTCAGAAATGGCACCTTGCCACAAGGCCAAAAGTCATGAAGCCGAATGAAATTAATTATTATGTTTCCAGATCAAAACCGAATTAGCGACATTTTTTCTTTGACTTCCGCTGCTTTTGCCTTGCGTTAAACACAATGTCGGAAGTGGGGCGCTGTATTGTACACCTGGTGCTCTATACAGCGCCCCACTTCCGACATTGTGTTTAACGCAAGGCAAAAGCAGCGGAAGTCAAAGAAAAAATGTCGCTAATTCGGTTTTGAACTGGAAATATAATATCGCCCTCTTTGTCGCATGGATTGTACTTCCTGTTGCTTATACTGCTCAGTGCGCACTCCATTTGAGATTTCAGGCCAAACATTTCAATAGGTCCTATCTGCATTTGAGAGGCTCTCTTTGTTCCCTTTCTCTTTCAATTATTGCAATGTAATGGTACACTTTTCAACTACTTTTGCAGTACAAATCAAAAGACGATTGTTTTGACCATCGTTCTATGCAAGGAGACAATCATAATTCAAATAAACAGCTGAGATATTAACGAAAGAGAGAGGAACCAAAGAGAGCCTCTCTTCTGCAGATAGGACCTTTAGACATGTTTGGCCTGATTTGTCCACATTTCAATATATAATAAGCTGTTCCTTCAAGTCACATACTGTTTCATTTTTTTTTGCTGCTCAACTGCGCTGTACCTACATCGGAAATGTTTTCTGCTTTTCATCAAATCATACTTCACTGGAAGCATTAACCCTTTCTTTCCCATGGTAGCACAGGTGATCCACTACTTTCCACTGTTCATACAAATACAGGATAAGTTAGATCATTTCCATTTTTTCGTCAGATGTTTGTATACGTTTAATGAACTATTATGCCAAGTTTGGTCAAAATTTCTCTGCTCGTTTTTGTTCTAGAGCTAAATCATTTAGCGAAAGTCGGTATTTTTTCTATTTTAATTCAAACAAAATTTGAATATCCAATATTCCGAAACATGAACATTATTTTCATTGGAAAAAAAAATACTAGCATGCCCTACAATATGTATATTAGCACAATAAAATACCGTTTCACAAACAAGTTGACGAGAAAACACTAATTTTATGAACAAACATGTGGATCATCAGTGATCCATTGGGAACATAACGACATTTTTATCCTTCCTGATCTAACCTGTTCCTTGTTACCAATGTTTGTTTACATTCAAGACATTTTGCATTATTAATAGTGTTTCATGTAAAAATGTCATTATTCCATATAATGTAATCTATTTAGCGCCGGCAATAAGTCGCAGATGAATCCAGGAGGGTTTATATGGTACGAGGAGAGAAGCCATAGATTCGAAGAGGACCATGTCCAAATACCTAACTACTTATGATAACTGCAAGAAGTCTCACAAGTTTCATTAATTTTTACCGAAGGGCTTGATAAGAATCTCGAGATAAATTCAAGGTGTAATAGACGATTTATAAATATATAGTTAAAAAAAAAACAATATACAAAAAAAAAAAAACAAAATTTATATATGTGCCTTCAGTGCATCCATCTTCCCAATGGATCACAGGTGATCCACCTCAAAAGTCAAATTTTTCATTTCTAACGATATTTTGGAGTAAAACTATACATCTTTTGTTCTGGTGATTTGTTCAGAAACCATTTTATCTATTTTTAAATGTCAAAAAACCTTGTGGGAAAGAAAGGGTTAAACGTGTCAGTGTTAGAGGGTATTCTGCTTATTGGGTTCGAGAAGTCGGTTCAAGTGTTCATATTAGGGTCTGGGACCATTTGGGCAGGGGCACCTATTTTGGGCACTTGCTACTATAACTCAATCAATTTCAAACCAATTGACTTGAATTTTTGTACATGGCTAGATACTGTACGTATCTCACCTTGTCCCAAAAATAAAGTGGATTGGTTCAAAATAACCTGAGTAATAGCAGCAAGTGCCCAAAAAAAGGTTCCCCTACCCTAATGGTCCCAGGCCTTTTTTTTCTTTATTTACGAGATTTTTAGCACGGGGCTAATTCATCTCGGGACCCACGCTGTACTTCCCTTCCGAAGCAAGAACCCACATTTTGTGAGTTTGTCGGGAGTGGGATTCGATTCCAGGTTCTTAGTCCTGTGAGATATAAGATGTACTGAATAAAGCTGTGATAAAGAGAATGATCACAGCAGGCGATATAGCGCATTTGAATGTGATGCGAACTGTCAAGCAGACAATGTTAGCATCCCCGCTTGCACAGCAACAACTCCAGGCGTCACCCAACCGCGTTCACTCTTGCCACTTGCGAACCAACGTCAGCCTGGGTAAGTTGTGTGTGCTGCACGTGAGGAGTGATTCCTTCCCAGAGAAATCCCAAACTCCACATTGGCGAATTCCTGCCAGTTTTTCGTTCAATTACGAAAAAAATCGAACCAATTTATTGTTTTGCTGGGAGGAATCACTCTTCAATTCGCATGCGAAAGTGAGCAAATTAAGACAACCCAAAAAAAGTGAAAAATGTGGTGTGATATTCATCGTGGGCTCCGGATGGTGCATGCTTCCGGATGATTGTTGTGCTTGGACAATTATCGAGGAAGAAATATAACACGAGAAAAATAAACCAGCGGCAGTAACTGGTAAGGAAAAGCTATAGTGATTCTGTTATTTTATGCTTACAGCGTGTTGTTTGCCGTGGGGGAAAACCTCCGGCAATGTCCGCTGCCGAAAAGCAAGGTTAGAAAGATCCTGTTGTTTTGCATCGTGCAAATGTCGGATCGAATGCTTACAGCGTGTTGTTTGCCGTGGGGGAAAACCTCCGGCAATGTCCGCTGCCGAAAAGCAAGGTTAGAAAGATCCTGTTGTTTTGCATCGTGCAAATGTCGGATCGAATGCTTACAGCGTGTTATTTGCCGTGGGGGAAAACCTCCGGCAATGTCCGCTGCCGAAAAGCAAGGTTAGAAAGATCCTGTTGTTTTGCATCGTGCAAATGTCGGATCGAATGCTTACAGCGTGTTGTTTGCCGTGGGGGAAAACCTCCGGCAATGTCCGCTGCCGAAAAGCAAGGTTAGAAAGATCCTGTTGTTTTGCATCGTGCAAATGTCGGATCGAATGCTTACAGCGTGTTGTTTGCCGTGGGGGAAAACCTCCGGCAATGTCCGCTGCCGAAAAGCAAGGTTAGAAAGATCCTGTTGTTTTGCATCGTGCAAATGTCGGATCGAATGCTTACAGCGTGTTGTTTGCCGTGGGGGAAAACCTCCGGCAATGTCCGCTGCCGAAAAGCAAGGTTAGAAAGATCCTGTTGTTTTGCATCGTGCAAATGTCGGATCGAATGCTTACAGCGTGTTATTTGCCGTGGGGGAAAACCTCCGGCAATGTCCGCTGCCGAAAAGCAAGGTTAGAAAGATCCTGTTGTTTTGCATCGTGCAAATGTCGGATCGAATGCTTACAGCGTGTTGTTTGCCGTGGGGGAAAACCTCCGGCAATGTCCGCTGCCGAAAAGCAAGGTTAGAAAGATCCTGTTGTTTTGCATCGTGCAAATGTCGGATCGAATGCTTACAGCGTGTTGTTTGCCGTGGGGGAAAACCTCCGGCAATGTCCGCTGCCGAAAAGCAAGGTTAGAAAGATCCTGTTGTTTTGCATCGTGCAAATGTCGGATCGAATGCTTACAGCGTGTTGTTTGCCGTGGGGGAAAACCTCCGGCAATGTCCGCTGCCGAAAAGCAAGGTTAGAAAGATCCTGTTGTTTTGCATCGTGCAAATGTCGGATCGAATGCTTACAGCGTGTTATTTGCCGTGGGGGAAAACCTCCGGCAATGTCCGCTGCCGAAAAGCAAGGTTAGAAAGATCCTGTTGTTTTGCATCGTGCAAATGTCGGATCGAATGCTTACAGCGTGTTGTTTGCCGTGGGGGAAAACCTCCGGCAATGTCCGCTGCCGAAAAGCAAGGTTAGAAAGATCCTGTTGTTTTGCATCGTGCAAATGTCGGATCGAATGCTTACAGCGTGTTGTTTGCCGTGGGGGAAAACCTCCGGCAATGTCCGCTGCCGAAAAGCAAGGTTAGAAAGATCCTGTTGTTTTGCATCGTGCAAATGTCGGATCGAATGCTTACAGCGTGTTATTTGCCGTGGGGGAAAACCTCCGGCAATGTCCGCTGCCGAAAAGCAAGGTTAGAAAGATCCTGTTGTTTTGCATCGTGCAAATGTCGGATCGAATGCTTACAGCGTGTTGTTTGCCGTGGGGGAAAACCTCCGGCAATGTCCGCTGCCGAAAAGCAAGGTTAGAAAGATCCTGTTGTTTTGCATCGTGCAAATGTCGGATCGAATGCTTACAGCGTGTTGTTTGCCGTGGGGAAAACCTCCGGCAATGTCCGCTGCCGAAAAGCAAGGTTAGAAAGATCTTGTTGTTTTGCATCGTGCAAATGTCGGATCGAATGCTTACAGCGTGTTATTTGCCGTGGGGGAAAACCTCTGGCAATGTCCGCTGCCGAAAAGCAAGGTTAGAAAGATCCTGTTGTTTTGCATCGTGCAAATGTCGGATCGAATGCTTACAGCGTGTTGTTTGCCGTGGGGGGGAAACCTCCGGCAATGTTCGCTGCCGAAAAGCAAGGTTAGAAAGATCCTGTTGTTTTGCATCGGGCAAATGTCGGATCGGAAGCTTACAGCATGTTGTTTGCCGTGGAGGGAGAATCCCGACAATGTCCGCTGACGAAAAGCTAAGTTAGAAAGATCCCGTTGTTTTGCATCGTGCAAATGTCGGATCGGAAGCTTACAGCATGTTGTTTGCCGTGGAGGGAGAATCCCGACAATGTCCGCTGACGAAAAGCTAGGTTAGAAAGATCCTGTTGTTTTGCATCGTGCAAATGTCGAATCGGAAGCTTACAGCATATTTATCGTGGAGGAAGAATCCCGGCAATGTCCGCTGACGGAAAGCTAGGTTAGAAGGATCCCGTTGTTTTGCTTCGCGCAAATGTCGGATCGGAAGCTTACAGCATGTTGCTTGCCGTGGAGGGACAGTCCCGGCAATGTCCGCTGACGAAAAGCTTGGTTAGCAAGATCGAGTTGTTTTCTTTCATGCAAATGTCGGATCTGAAGCTTACATCGTGTTGTTTGTCGTGGTCGATAAATCTTAGCAATGTGCGCAAAATAAAAATATATTAGAAAAATCCCGTAGTTTTGATTCGTGCCAATGTGGGATCGAATGGTTATCAAAAGGTGCCGTCAACGTCGGCTAACCAAAAGAAGGATTATGCTGATGCAGTTTGTTTTCTGTGGCTAGTGTTTCAATGAATGACAATGCTTCATTCTCTTTATCTATAGATAGATCTATAGATTATATATAATGTATTTTATCAGATATCTCGAATTTAAACGACGGAGTTCGGATATAAGATTGAATAAAGACTCGAAGAGCAAGATTTTTTTTTTCAGAACCAGTACCAAAGCGGTAATTTTCTTAAATATTAGAAGTATAGAGCCTTGCATTACAAACAAAATTTCAACAAAATCACATATGATTTTTAAGCATTGCCCTCAAAACTATTTTGAGAGCAAGGACGGCTGTATCGAGCGACCCCGAACGACAGGAAAAGAGAGAGAGAGAGAGAGATAATGATGACGTCACTGTGCAAGCTACCATTGTTCGTCAGAAAACACCATTCCTACAATTAAGTACTAAAATGTTCGATCTTTTTGGAAAACAAAGTAACGGCAGCATAGTCAGAATGGTACCTCACAATGAAAACTGTATTCGGCAGCCATGGCAGCAGCTGCAACGTATGTGACGATGTAATATAACAGTTAATTATGTTGAATGGTTGTAAGTAAATACTCCAAATTGAGATACGGAAATTCAATTTTATGTTAAAAATGTGTAAAACTTCTTCAGAGTAGAAGAAGGATGTGAGATATAAGATGTACTGAATAAAGCTGTGATAAAGAGAATGATCACAGCAGGCGATATAGCGCATTTGAATGTGATGCGAACTGTCAAGCAGACAATGTTAGCATCCCCGCTTGCACAGCAACAACTCCAGGCGTCACCCAACCGCGTTCACTCTTGCCACTTGCGAACCAACGTCAGCCTGGGTAAGTTGTGTGTGCTGCACGTGAGGAGTGATTCCTTCCCAGAGAAATCCCAAACTCCACAAGTCCCAGACCTTATTTATAGTAAAATAATAAATTTAGATCGCAAATTAAAATAAAAGGGGGTTTTGCCATATTTATTACGCGATACATTCCATGTTACATTTATTGTGATGAAAAAAAAATTGCAACATTATTTGCACATTACTTTTTTTTGTGAAATACTTTCACTTTTCAGGTCTTCTCGTGACCACTACATCGTAAACTTTTTGTTTCGAAATGCCTAAATAATTCGTCATAGTCGCTCTTGTTAGTTCTATTTTGAATGTAATAAAATTATTTAATCATACATTTCCTTTTTTATACCTTATTCGTGTCCATATTTGTTTGATTTTTATTTTATTTTATTTTTTTTTTTCATTGCTTACAGTTACTTCTGTCTTCCAAACCGAGCATCATCGAGGATTTCATTCTCGTCACCGTCAGTCTTGGACGAGCATCAACGGCTTTTGATTTGATACATCATATTTTTCTATTATAATTAAATAGTACCGTAGGGTAGGGGTGCTCTTTTGTTGGGACAAAACATATCCGAAATTTCGACAAGGCTCTGAACAAGGTTAGTTATTGCAGGTTATGCTATATTGTGTCATGCCTATTTCTAACATCAATCACTTCTTGGAGTAAGTAAAATTTGTTTTTCATCTGAATTTCCTGTAACTGATTAGGTTCACCAAGTTCTCTCAAGTTGCATGGTGATGCAAAAACATTTCATGTTGTATTTGGTCTCTACTTTCAAAAATAAAGTTAGTAAAACTTGCGTTCATCAGAGTTTGTGATAACTGATTAGGTTCACCAAGTTCTCCCAAGTTGCATGGTGATGCAAGAACATTTCATGTTGTTTTTGGTCTCGACTTCCAAAAATAAAGTTAGGCAAATTTGGTTTTCATCAGAGTTTGAAATAACTGATTAGGTTCACCAAGTTCTCCCAAGTTGCATGGTGATGCAAAAACATTTCATGTTGTACTTTCAAAAATAAAGTTAGTAAAACTTGCTTTCATCAGAGTTTGTGATAACTGATTAGGTTCACCAAGTTCTCCCAAGTTGCATGGTGATGCAAAAACATTTCATGTTGAATTTGGTCTCTACTTTCAAAAATAAAGTTAGTAAAACTTGCATTCATCAGAGTTTGAAATAACTGATTAGGTTCACCAAGTTCTCCCAAGTTGCATGGTGATGCAAAAATATTTCATGTTGTTTTTGGTCTCGACTTCCAAAAATAAAGTTAGGCAAATTTGGTTTTCATCAGAGTTTGAAATAACTGATTAGGTTCATCAAGTTCTCCCAAGTTGCATGGTGATGCAAGAACATTTCATGTTGAGTTTGGTCTCGACTTCCAAAAATAAAGTTAGGCAAATTTGATTTTCATCAGAGTTTGAAATAACTGATTAGGTTCACCAAGTTCTCCCAAGTTGCATGGTGATGCAAGAACATTTCATGTTGAGTTTGGTCTCGACTTCCAAAAATAAAGTTAGGCAAATTTGGTTTTCATCAGAGCTTGAAATAACTGATTAGGTTCACCAAATTCTTCCAAGTTGCATGGTGATGCAAAAATATTTCATGTTGTTTTTGGTCTCGACTTCCAAAAATAAAGTTAGGCAAATTTGGTTTTCATCAGAGTTTGAAATAACTGATTAGGTTCATCAAGTTCTCCCAAGTTGCATGGTGATGCAAGAACATTTCATGTTGTTTTTGGTCTCGACTTCCAAAAATAAAGTTAGGCAAATTTGGTTTTCATCAGAGTTTGAAATAACTGATTAGGTTCACCAAGTTCTCCCAAGTTGCATGGTGATGCAAAAACATTTCATGTTGTACTTTCAAAAATAAAGTTAGTAAAACTTGCTTTCATCAGAGTTTGTGATAACTGATTAGGTTCACCAAGTTCTCCCAAGTTGCATGGTGATGCAAAAACATTTCATGTTGAATTTGGTCTCTACTTTCAAAAATAAAGTTAGTAAAACTTGCATTCATCAGAGTTTGAAATAACTGATTAGGTTCACCAAGTTCTCCCAAGTTGCATGGTGATGCAAAAATATTTCATGTTGTTTTTGGTCTCGACTTCCAAAAATAAAGTTAGGCAAATTTGGTTTTCATCAGAGTTTGAAATAACTGATTAGGTTCATCAAGTTCTCCCAAGTTGCATGGTGATGCAAGAACATTTCATGTTGAGTTTGGTCTCGACTTCCAAAAATAAAGTTAGGCAAATTTGATTTTCATCAGAGTTTGAAATAACTGATTAGGTTCACCAAGTTCTCCCAAGTTGCATGGTGATGCAAGAACATTTCATGTTGAGTTTGGTCTCGACTTCCAAAAATAAAGTTAGGCAAATTTGGTTTTCATCAGAGCTTGAAATAACTGATTAGGTTCACCAAATTCTTCCAAGTTGCATGGTGATGCAAAAATATTTCATGTTGTTTTTGGTCTCGACTTCCAAAAATAAAGTTAGGCAAATTTGGTTTTCATCAGAGTTTGAAATAACTGATTAGGTTCATCAAGTTCTCCCAAGTTGCATGGTGATGCAAGAACATTTCATGTTGAGTTTGGTCTCGACTTCCAAAAATAAAGTTAGGCAAATTTGGTTTTCATCAGAGTTTGAAATATTATGTTTCCAGTTCAAAACCGAATTAGCGACATTTTTTTCTTTTACTTGCGCTGCTTTTGCCTTGCGTTAAACATAATGTCGGAAGTGGGGCGCTGTATTGTACACCTGATATTCTATACAGCGCCCCACTTCCGACATGGTGTATAACGCAAGGCAAAAGCAGCGGAAGTAAAAGAAAAAATGTCGCTAATTCGGTTTTGAACTGGAAACATAATAACTGATTAGGTTCACCAAGTTCTCCCAAGTTGCATGGTGATGCAAAAACATTTCATGTTGTACTTTCAAAAATAAAGTTAGTAAAACTTGCTTTCATCAGAGTTTGTGATAACTGATTAGGTTCACCAAGTTCTCCCAAGTTGCATGGTGATGCAAAAACATTTCATGTTGAGTTTGGTCTCGACTGCCAAAAATAAAGTTAGGCAAATTTGGTTTTCATCAGAGTTTGAAATAACTGATTAGGTTCACCAAGTTCTCCCTAGTTGCATGGTGATGCAAAAACATTTCATGTTGAGTTTGGTCTCGACTTCCAAAAATAAAGTTAGGCAAATTTGGTTTTCATCAGAGTTTGAAATAACTGATTAGGTTCACCAAGTTCTCCCAAGTTGCATGGTGATGCAAAAACATTTCATGTTGAGTTTGGTCTCGACTGCCAAAAATAAAGTTAGGCAAATTTGGTTTTCATCAGAGTTTGAAATAACTGATTAGGTTCACCAAGTTCTCCCAAGTTGCATGGTGATGCAAGAACATTTCATGTTGAGTTTGGTCTCGACTTCCAAAAATAAAGTTAGGCAAATTTGGTTTTCATCAGAGCTTGAAATAACTGATTAGGTTCACCAAATTCTTCCAAGTTGCATGGTGATGCAAAAATATTTCATGTTGTTTTTGGTCTCGACTTCCAAAAATAAAGTTAGGCAAATTTGGTTTTCATCAGAGTTTGAAATAACTGATTAGGTTCATCAAGTTCTCCCAAGTTGCATGGTGATGCAAGAACATTTCATGTTGAGTTTGGTCTCGACTTCCAAAAATAAAGTTAGGCAAATTTGGTTTTCATCAGAGTTTGAAATAACTGATTAGGTTCACCAAGTTCTCCCAAGTTGCATGGTGATGCAAGAACATTTCATGTTGTTTTTGGTCTCGACTTCCAAAAATAAAGTTAGGCAAATTTGGTTTTCATCAGAGTTTGAAATAACTGATTAGGTTCACCAAGTTCTCCCAAGTTGCATGGTGATGCAAGAACATTTCATGTTGAGTTTGGTCTCGACTTCCAAAAATAAAGTTAGGCAAATTTGGTTTTCATCAGAGTTTGAAATAACTGATTAGGTTCACCAAGTTCTCCCAAGTTGCATGGTGATGCAAGAACATTTCATGTTGAGTTTGGTCTCGACTTCCAAAAATAAAGTTAGGCAAATTTGGTTTTCATCAGAGTTTGAAATAACTGATTAGGTTCACCAAGTTCTCCCAAGTTGCATGGTGATGCAAGAACATTTCATGTTGAGTTTGGTCTCGACTTCCAAAAATAAAGTTAGGCAAATTTGGTTTTCATCAGAGTTTGAAATAACTGATTAGGTTCACCAAGTTCTCCCAAGTTGCATGGTGATGCAAAAACATTTCATGTTGAGTTTGGTCTCGACTGCCAAAAATAAAGTTAGGCAAATTTGGTTTTCATCAGAGTTTGAAATAACTGATTAGGTTCACCAAGTTCTCCCAAGTTGCATGGTGATGCAAGAACATTTCATGTTGAGTTTGGTCTCGACTTCCAAAAATAAAGTTAGGCAAATTTGGTTTTCATCAGAGCTTGAAATAACTGATTAGGTTCACCAAATTCTTCCAAGTTGCATGGTGATGCAAAAATATTTCATGTTGTTTTTGGTCTCGACTTCCAAAAATAAAGTTAGGCAAATTTGGTTTTCATCAGAGTTTGAAATAACTGATTAGGTTCATCAAGTTCTCCCAAGTTGCATGGTGATGCAAGAACATTTCATGTTGAGTTTGGTCTCGACTTCCAAAAATAAAGTTAGGCAAATTTGGTTTTCATCAGAGTTTGAAATAACTGATTAGGTTCACCAAGTTCTCCCAAGTTGCATGGTGATGCAAGAACATTTCATGTTGTTTTTGGTCTCGACTTCCAAAAATAAAGTTAGGCAAATTTGGTTTTCATCAGAGTTTGAAATAACTGATTAGGTTCACCAAGTTCTCCCAAGTTGCATGGTGATGCAAGAACATTTCATGTTGAGTTTGGTCTCGACTTCCAAAAATAAAGTTAGGCAAATTTGGTTTTCATCAGAGTTTGAAATAACTGATTAGGTTCACCAAGTTCTCCCAAGTTGCATGGTGATGCAAGAACATTTCATGTTGAGTTTGGTCTCGACTTCCAAAAATAAAGTTAGGCAAATTTGGTTTTCATCAGAGTTTGAAATAACTGATTAGGTTCACCAAGTTCTCCCAAGTTGCATGGTGATGCAAGAACATTTCATGTTGAGTTTGGTCTCGACTTCCAAAAATAAAGTTAGGCAAATTTGGTTTTCATCAGAGTTTGAAATAACTGATTAGGTTCACCAAGTTCTCCCAAGTTGCATGGTGATGCAAGAACATTTCATGTTGTTTTTGGTCTCGACTTCCAAAAATAAAGTTAGGCAAATTTGGTTTTCATCAGAGTTTGAAATAACTGATTAGGTTCACCAAGTTCTCCCAAGTTGCATGGTGATGCAAGAACATTTCATGTTGAGTTTGGTCTCGACTTCCAAAAATAAAGTTAGGCAAATTTGGTTTTCATCAGAGTTTGAAATAACTGATTAGGTTCACCAAGTTCTCCCAAGTTGCATGGTGATGCAAGAACATTTCATGTTGAGTTTGGTCTCGACTTCCAAAAATAAAGTTAGGCAAATTTGGTTTTCATCAGAGCTTGAAATAACTGATTAGGTTCACCAAATTCTTCCAAGTTGCATGGTGATGCAAGAACATTTCATGTTGAGTTTGGTCTCGACTTCCAAAAATAAAGTTAGGCAAATTTGGTTTTCATCAGAGTTTGAAATAACTGATTAGGTTCATCAAGTTCTCCCAAGTTGCATGGTGATGCAAGAACATTTCATGTTGAGTTTGGTCTCGACTTCCAAAAATAAAGTTAGGCAAATTTGGTTTTCATCAGAGCTTGAAATAACTGATTAGGTTCACCAAATTCTTCCAAGTTGCATGGTGATGCAAGAACATTTCATGTTGAGTTTGGTCTCGACTTCCAAAAATAAAGTTAGGCAAATTTGGTTTTCATCAGAGTTTGAAATAACTGATTAGGTTCATCAAGTTCTCCCAAGTTGCATGGTGATGCAAGAACATTTCATGTTGAGTTTGGTCTCGACATCCAAAAATAAAGTTAGGCAAATTTGGTTTTCATCAGAGTTTGAAATAACTGATTAGGTTCACCAAGTTCTCCCAAGTTGCATGGTGATGCAAGAACATTTCATGTTGAGTTTGGTCTCGACTTCCAAAAATAAAGTTAGGCAAATTTGGTTTTCATCAGAGTTTGAAATAACTGATTAGGTTCATCAAGTTCTCCCAAGTTGCATGGTGATGCAAGAACATTTCATGTTGTTTTTGGTCTCGACTTCCAAAAATAAAGTTAGGCAAATTTGGTTTTCATCAGAGTTTGAAATAACTGATTAGGTTCACCAAATTCTCCCAAGTTGCATGGTGATGCAAGAACATTTCATGTTGAGTTTGGTCTCGACTTCCAAAAATAAAGTTAGGCAAATTTGGTTTTCATCAGAGTTTGAAATAACTGATTAGGTTCACCAAGTTCTCCCAAGTTGCATGGTGATGCAAGAACATTTCATGTTGAGTTTGGTCTCGACTTCCAAAAATAAAGTTAGGCAAATTTGGTTTTCATCAGAGCTTGAAATAACTGATTAGGTTCACCAAATTCTTCCAAGTTGCATGGTGATGCAAGAACATTTCATGTTGAGTTTGGTCTCGACTTCCAAAAATAAAGTTAGGCAAATTTGGTTTTCATCAGAGTTTGAAATAACTGATTAGGTTCACCAAGTTCTCCCAAGTTGCATGGTGATGCAAGAACATTTCATGTTGAGTTTGGTCTCGACTTCCAAAAATAAAGTTAGGCAAATTTGGTTTTCATCAGAGCTTGAAATAACTGATTAGGTTCACCAAATTCTTCCAAGTTGCATGGTGATGCAAGAACATTTCATGTTGAGTTTGGTCTCGACTTCCAAAAATAAAGTTAGGCAAATTTGGTTTTCATCAGAGTTTGAAATAACTGATTAGGTTCATCAAGTTCTCCCAAGTTGCATGGTGATGCAAGAACATTTCATGTTGAGTTTGGTCTCGACTTCCAAAAATAAAGTTAGGCAAATTTGGTTTTCATCAGAGTTTGAAATAACTGATTAGGTTCACCAAGTTCTCCCAAGTTGCATGGTGATGCAAGAACATTTCATGTTGTTTTTGGTCTCGACTTCCAAAAATAAAGTTAGGCAAATTTGGTTTTCATCAGAGTTTGAAATAACTGATTAGGTTCACCAAGTTCTCCCAAGTTGCATGGTGATGCAAGAACATTTCATGTTGAGTTTGGTCTCGACTTCCAAAAATAAAGTTAGGCAAATTTGGTTTTCATCAGAGTTTGAAATAACTGATTAGGTTCACCAAGTTCTCCCAAGTTGCATGGTGATGCAAGAACATTTCATGTTGTTTTTGGTCTCGACTTCCAAAAATAAAGTTAGGCAAATTTGGTTTTCATCAGAGTTTGAAATAACTGATTAGGTTCACCAAGTTCTCCCAAGTTGCATGGTGATGCAAAAACATTTCATGTTGAGTTTGGTCTCGACTGCCAAAAATAAAGTTAGGCAAATTTGGTTTTCATCAGAGTTTGAAATAACTGATTAGGTTCACCAAGTTCTCCCAAGTTGCATGGTGATGCAAGAACATTTCATGTTGAGTTTGGTCTCGACTTCCAAAAATAAAGTTAGGCAAATTTGGTTTTCATCAGAGTTTGAAATAACTGATTAGGTTCACCAAGTTCTCCCAAGTTGCATGGTGATGCAAAAACATTTCATGTTGAGTTTGGTCTCGACTGCCAAAAATAAAGTTAGGCAAATTTGGTTTTCATCAGAGTTTGAAATAACTGATTAGGTTCACCAAGTTCTCCCAAGTTGCATGGTGATGCAAGAACATTTCATGTTGAGTTTGGTCTCGACTTCCAAAAATAAAGTTAGGCAAATTTGGTTTTCATCAGAGTTTGAAATAACTGATTAGGTTCACCAAGTTCTCCCAAGTTGCATGGTGATGCAAAAACATTTCATGTTGAGTTTGGTCTCGACTGCCAAAAATAAAGTTAGGCAAATTTGGTTTTCATCAGAGTTTGAAATAACTGATTAGGTTCACCAAGTTCTCCCAAGTTGCATGGTGATGCAAGAACATTTCATGTTGAGTTTGGTCTCGACTTCCAAAAATAAAGTTAGGCAAATTTGGTTTTCATCAGAGCTTGAAATAACTGATTAGGTTCACCAAATTCTTCCAAGTTGCATGGTGATGCAAGAACATTTCATGTTGAGTTTGGTCTCGACTTCCAAAAATAAAGTTAGGCAAATTTGGTTTTCATCAGAGTTTGAAATAACTGATTAGGTTCATCAAGTTCTCCCAAGTTGCATGGTGATGCAAGAACATTTCATGTTGAGTTTGGTCTCGACTTCCAAAAATAAAGTTAGGCAAATTTGGTTTTCATCAGAGCTTGAAATAACTGATTAGGTTCACCAAATTCTTCCAAGTTGCATGGTGATGCAAGAACATTTCATGTTGAGTTTGGTCTCGACTTCCAAAAATAAAGTTAGGCAAATTTGGTTTTCATCAGAGTTTGAAATAACTGATTAGGTTCATCAAGTTCTCCCAAGTTGCATGGTGATGCAAGAACATTTCATGTTGAGTTTGGTCTCGACATCCAAAAATAAAGTTAGGCAAATTTGGTTTTCATCAGAGTTTGAAATAACTGATTAGGTTCACCAAGTTCTCCCAAGTTGCATGGTGATGCAAGAACATTTCATGTTGAGTTTGGTCTCGACTTCCAAAAATAAAGTTAGGCAAATTTGGTTTTCATCAGAGTTTGAAATAACTGATTAGGTTCATCAAGTTCTCCCAAGTTGCATGGTGATGCAAGAACATTTCATGTTGTTTTTGGTCTCGACTTCCAAAAATAAAGTTAGGCAAATTTGGTTTTCATCAGAGTTTGAAATAACTGATTAGGTTCACCAAGTTCTCCCAAGTTGCATGGTGATGCAAGAACATTTCATGTTGAGTTTGGTCTCGACTTCCAAAAATAAAGTTAGGCAAATTTGGTTTTCATCAGAGTTTGAAATAACTGATTAGGTTCACCAAGTTCTCCCAAGTTGCATGGTGATGCAAGAACATTTCATGTTGTTTTTGGTCTCGACTTCCAAAAATAAAGTTAGGCAAATTTGGTTTTCATCAGAGTTTGAAATAACTGATTAGGTTCACCAAGTTCTCCCAAGTTGCATGGTGATGCAAGAACATTTCATGTTGAGTTTGGTCTCGACTTCCAAAAATAAAGTTAGGCAAATTTGGTTTTCATCAGAGTTTGAAATAACTGATTAGGTTCACCAAGTTCTCCCAAGTTGCATGGTGATGCAAAAACATTTCATGTTGAGTTTGGTCTCGACTGCCAAAAATAAAGTTAGGCAAATTTGGTTTTCATCAGAGTCTAGTCTAGTCTAGTCTACACATACACAGCCATTCATTGAAAGAATCCTGGAAAATGATAGAATCGACAACTTCTATCATTTTTCTTGTCATTATTAATGATTGCAGTACATCATAGATGAATTACAAGCATTAAAGCGGCCAGGCCTACTGTGCAGCGTTATTGATTCAACAAAGAAGCCATTGAGTGGGGACATCTCGTACCAACCTCTCAGCTTGAAATAAAAATATACGTGAAAAACGATGGGGGAGACGATGCTAAGAAGGTTAATGTCTCCCCTTGGTCCTTCGTCCTTGGTCCTGGGATGGAACACAGATATTTACTCCGTGTCCTGGCCCTAGTGCCTAGGCTTAAGCGCCTTTACTCGCTCTCTGAAAAGAAACTAAAAAATACATATGTCCCGTCTTACAAATATCAATTGGTGTCAATCAATCATGGAACTTGAATGTACATATTTTCATTTTTCACTGTTAGTTCGATAAGGATCCACTGAAAAGCTCATCAGCTGGATTTCAATTTCGGCTTATTAACCAAAAATCCATGCAAACCAAAAATTTTGAGATAGACCAATTTGCACATGGATATACGATCAGACCTCTTGCAGATCATTTTCATTACAGAAACGTATGATTAATAGTAAAATTAGAAAGATCTCACCATGTAAAAGTCTTGCTCCAGCTAACCCAGCAATCCCAAACAACAAACAGGAGCCATGGATTGCTGTCATGTTTCCGCAGCGCAGCGGTAGTAGCGACAAGCAAAACGGTCCTTCTCAGAATGGTCGGTATCCAGTCGCAGCACTAATTCTTCCTATATTGTCGCTTCTTATCAGAACATTTCGATCCGTGGCACACACAATAATATCCAAAAGCAGCGAATTTCACCAAACAGAGCGAACGCAATGTTGTTTATAGGCTGGCTGACCACTGTTTTCCTGATTTTCTTCAATGAATCCAGGGGCCTCATCCGGCCTTGGAAGTGGGAGTCACTCACAGACAATCTTCAAGCTCTAAATCATCTTCCTTTTTTTCGCCTCCCGGAACACACTTTCACACACGCGAAAATTATTTTGTTGTCGTTGTTCCAGCCAAACCATCAGTGGAATCATGGAAAAAATATACTGATTTGGGGACAACAAAGTTACCCAAAGTACGGGGTCTTTCACATCGAACTCAAATTAAGAGGAAACTTCCAAATTTATCAGAAACAAATAGTCCAAATGGCGTAACGCTATCACCCGATTAGCGATTAGACCGTCGGAATTGAATTGAACGCGGAAACCTCAAATTTGGTTTTCATCAGAGTTTGAAATAACTGATTAGGTTCACCAAGTTCTCCCAAGTTGCATGGTGATGCAAGAACATTTCATGTTGAGTTTGGTCTCGACTTCCAAAAATAAAGTTAGGCAAATTTGGTTTTCATCAGAGCTTGAAATAACTGATTAGGTTCACCAAATTCTTCCAAGTTGCATGGTGATGCAAGAACATTTCATGTTGAGTTTGGTCTCGACTTCCAAAAATAAAGTTAGGCAAATTTGGTTTTCATCAGAGTTTGAAATAACTGATTAGGTTCATCAAGTTCTCCCAAGTTGCATGGTGATGCAAGAACATTTCATGTTGAGTTTGGTCTCGACTTCCAAAAATAAAGTTAGGCAAATTTGGTTTTCATCAGAGTTTGAAATAACTGATTAGGTTCACCAAGTTCTCCCAAGTTGCATGGTGATGCAAGAACATTTCATGTTGTTTTTGGTCTCGACTTCCAAAAATAAAGTTAGGCAAATTTGGTTTTCATCAGAGTTTGAAATAACTGATTAGGTTCACCAAGTTCTCCCAAGTTGCATGGTGATGCAAGAACATTTCATGTTGTTTTTGGTCTCGACTTCCAAAAATAAAGTTAGGCAAATTTGGTTTTCATCAGAGTTTGAAATAACTGATTAGGTTCACCAAGTTCTCCCAAGTTGCATGGTGATGCAAGAACATTTCATGTTGAGTTTGGTCTCGACTGCCAAAAATAAAGTTAGGCAAATTTGGTTTTCATCAGAGTTTGAAATAACTGATTAGGTTCATCAAGTTCTCCCAAGTTGCATGGTGATGCAAGAACATTTCATGTTGAGTTTGGTCTCGACTTCCAAAAATAAAGTTAGGCAAATTTGGTTTTCATCAGAGTTTGAAATAACTGATTAGGTTCACCAAGTTCTCCCAAGTTGCATGGTGATGCAAGAACATTTCATGTTGAGTTTGGTCTCGACTTCCAAAAATAAAGTTAGGCAAATTTGGTTTTCATCAGAGTTTGAAATAACTGATTAGGTTCATCAAGTTCTCCCAAGTTGCATGGTGATGCAAGAACATTTCATGTTGAGTTTGGTCTCGACTTCCAAAAATAAAGTTAGGCAAATTTGGTTTTCATCAGAGTTTGAAATAACTGATTAGGTTCACCAAGTTCTCCCAAGTTGCATGGTGATGCAAGAACATTTCATGTTGAGTTTGGTCTCGACTTCCAAAAATAAAGTTAGGCAAATTTGGTTTTCATCAGAGTTTGAAATAACTGATTAGGTTCACCAAGTTCTCCCAAGTTGCATGGTGATGCAAGAACATTTCATGTTGTTTTTGGTCTCGACTTCCAAAAATAAAGTTAGGCAAATTTGGTTTTCATCAGAGTTTGAAATAACTGATTAGGTTCACCAAGTTCTCCCAAGTTGCATGGTGATGCAAGAACATTTCATGTTGAGTTTGGTCTCGACTTCCAAAAATAAAGTTAGGCAAATTTGGTTTTCATCAGAGCTTGAAATAACTGATTAGGTTCACCAAATTCTTCCAAGTTGCATGGTGATGCAAGAACATTTCATGTTGAGTTTGGTCTCGACTTCCAAAAATAAAGTTAGGCAAATTTGGTTTTCATCAGAGTTTGAAATAACTGATTAGGTTCACCAAGTTCTCCCAAGTTGCATGGTGATGCAAGAACATTTCATGTTGAGTTTGGTCTCGACTTCCAAAAATAAAGTTAGGCAAATTTGGTTTTCATCAGAGTTTGAAATAACTGATTAGGTTCATCAAGTTCTCCCAAGTTGCATGGTGATGCAAGAACATTTCATGTTGAGTTTGGTCTCGACTTCCAAAAATAAAGTTAGGCAAATTTGGTTTTCATCAGAGTTTGAAATAACTGATTAGGTTCACCAAGTTCTCCCAAGTTGCATGGTGATGCAAGAACATTTCATGTTGAGTTTGGTCTCGACTTCCAAAAATAAAGTTAGGCAAATTTGGTTTTCATCAGAGCTTGAAATAACTGATTAGGTTCACCAAATTCTTCCAAGTTGCATGGTGATGCAAGAACATTTCATGTTGAGTTTGGTCTCGACTTCCAAAAATAAAGTTAGGCAAATTTGGTTTTCATCAGAGTTTGAAATAACTGATTAGGTTCATCAAGTTCTCCCAAGTTGCATGGTGATGCAAGAACATTTCATGTTGAGTTTGGTCTCGACTTCCAAAAATAAAGTTAGGCAAATTTGGTTTTCATCAGAGTTTGAAATAACTGATTAGGTTCACCAAGTTCTCCCAAGTTGCATGGTGATGCAAAAATATTTATTGTTGGATTTGGTCTCTACTTTCAAAAAGAGTTAGTACCCTGCCCTTTGGTTCAGAAAGTGGTATGGGCAGCGTTCTGCCAACTTGGTCGAGGCAGAATTCTTGGGTGAGCTAGTCAAGGGTTGTTTGAGTATTACAGACAGATAAAACATAACAGAACGTCGAGAAAATGGTTCACCAAGTCCTCCAAAGTTGTTTGATGACGCACAATACACAATACGCACAAATTAGATCAAATTGCTTTGTACGTGCTTTCCTGTAAATATTAGCAGTTGCCTTCGAAGAATATTGTGCAATATGTATCTGAAATGATTTAAATCAATCGACCGACCGGATATAAAAGTAGCCGCCTATACTTAAGTCAGTAACCGATAAAGTAAGATTCGAACTAACCTCCAGGGTAATAAGAAAAATTCGAAAAAAACGTCGATAAAATTTATTCGATATACAACATGAATATTGTCACAGAACGCTACAATTTGGTAAGGTTCTGAAGCAGCATTGTTGTTAAATAATTACCATCGACCACCACCGCCGTCATCCCGTCGACAAAAGGCACTTTTTTCCCGGCCTTCTCGCTCCTTGGCCGCGAACTGGTCAGCCATCTGGCGAATCTCGTCCGGTACTTCCTGCACGACTTCCGTCAAAATTTTTATCAGGTCCGAAGCCACCGCCCAGTCGCTTCGCGAGAAGTTCAGTAAAACTACACTTCGGTCGGCGCGACTTGTCTGGTCCAATCTGTGCACGTACTCTTCAATATTCCACGGGAAGTCGTAATTCACAACGTGTGAAATGTCATCGATGTCCCTCGTGAGACCACATCCGTCGCGAAAAGGACCCACGCATCGCCGGATTTGATGTCCTCCAGTGTCTGGTCACGGTCAGCCTGTTCCCGATCGCCGTGTAAGCTGATACAATGTATGCCGGACAGAGCAAGTTCGCTCGACAGATCATCGGCCCTCGTCTTCCGGCCGCAAAAAATGATGACCTTGTCCTTGAGCTCTATGTTGATCACGAAGTTCATCACCTACATAATATATTATACTTATTCTGTGACGGTGTGCGTTGCGGCTAGATCCAGCGTTCCGACGTACATCAGGACCGGATTGTTCAGCGCTCTCCGACCGCCACCACCATACAGACAAAATTGCTTTGATGTCTCGAGGTACTTGAACACCTCCTCGATTTGCAGATCCAGTGTAAGAATTGGAACATTCGGTTGGCCTCGCGGAACCGGCTGGGCCTCGATTTGAATAAACGCAGGCAATAGAAAATCCAACATTTCCCGGCTTCCAGTTTGATCGATTCCGATCAGATCTTCGGCTTTGAGTTGCGCCGGCCAAGCCTTGGCCTGAAACGGGCCTGCAATGGCTTTGGGATCGGCGCCGTCGGTTTGTCCGCATCCTCGAAGGTACGATCCACGACGATTGTATATCCGCGGCTCGGAACTCACTTGAGTAGTTTGACATTTCTGAATGTAAACATAAGAAGGGGTCCCAGACGTTGCTCATTTTCTGAGGTGAAAAAAAAGATCACCATTTCAGGGTTGCCAAAAGCAGCCAAAAATTACTTCGCATGGTGATTTTTATTTCAAAATGTGGTGAAATTCCCAGTTTTCAAAAATTTGTATGAAAATCAGGAGTGCACATAAAAAAAATCTGAAAACGGTAATAGTCATTAAAAACACGTGTCTTTCGAAGAAAAATATAAAAAAGGGGGGTTAGGTCAGACGGGAATGGTCTATTGCCGTAATTACAATTACAAGGTAATTACAAGTTTATATTATCTACCCTTAAGGACAAGGTATTTGGAGTACATTGCTCAAAATTTCTAGAGCACCGTTTTTTAGAACCGTTGAAAGGATTTGGATTAAAATGCATCACGCTGTTGACAACCACTGAACAATTAGCGTGATGCATTTTCATCCAAATCCGTTCAATGGTTCTAAAAAACGGTGCTCTAGAAATTTTGAGCTATGTACTCCAAATACCTTGTCCTTAATTTTCAAATATTGCGTTTCCTAGAAACCAAGAGTCGGATGGCACAAATCTGGAACAAGGGAACGTCCATAAATTACGTCACGCTTTTAGGGGGGAGGGGGGGTTCAGAAAAGTGTGACGACCCTTACAAAAATTTTAGATGTCTCATACAAAAAGTGTGACATAGGGGGGAGGGGGGGTTGAAAATGGGCAATTTTTGCGTGACGTAATTTATGGACGTTCCCCAAGGACAGGCCCAATCCAGACGAGCTTTGTCGGATTTCAGGATATAGATCGGGTCGGACGCAACCAGACAACAGGATTTTATCCAAGAGCTACATCCCGAGCGTTTAAATCGATGTTCAACACCATCCAGGAGTGAAATGGCCATGCTACCTGGAAAAAGTGAGGATCATGACGACGACTATACCATGCCACTTATGAGCCGATGCAACCGGGTGGCGCGTCCATGCAGCGTACACGCAAGTGCGTCCTGACAGAATCAAATGAGAGGATGTACACGAGAACGCAACGCTACCGTGCCGCACCCTGTGCTGCCAATGCATACCCCAAAGGAACGCTGCGGCGACGCAGCGTGAATTAATGCTCGTGTGCATCGTTTCTATAGGTCATATCAATTCTAGATTGAGTTTAAATAAGGGCGAAAGTAACATGAGAGAGTTCTCTTCATCGACTCTCTCTTCTGCAAATTTAAGTGACAAGATGCAAATTCAATAGAACTTTTTTAGGCTTAGACGTTAGATTGCATCGCAACCTTGCGATTTATGACCAAAAAGTTCAACAATACTTGCATCTTGTCACTTTAATTTGAAGAAGGGAGAGTCGATGAAGAGAACTCTCTCATGTTACTTTCGCCCTTATTTAAACTCAATCTAATTATTATTCTCAGATATGAATGAGGTTAACACGGGGGGAGGGACCTATTTTTGCCAAGTCTTAACCTCAAAAAAAGCCGAAAAAGACCAAAAAAGCCGCTAAACCCGCAAATGTTATGCAGGTTTCGCCGGTTTTTTTTCGTCTTTTTTCGACTTTTTTGGGGTTTTTCAACTTGCCAAAACTAGTGTTGCTCCTCCTGGGTAAGCATGAAAATCGGTAATATGATCCAGGTTCATTTGCTGTTGTTGTCGATCGAGAGTAATCTCAAGCGGACCGGCATCCATCCGCATGTAAGTTGATTTTTGTCCGTTTTTGTTATTTTTATCAAAGAAACTATTACCATTGGCTGGTTCGTCTGTTTTTCTAAATATGCAGTTGAAATTGCTGTGTTCAAGTTTGCTTGTTTAAATTTCATTAACAACTCAATAACCTACTGCACTTTATGCGTTGCATAATCAAATGTTTATGTACTGTCAAATTATATGTTTACCGAAAAATGGTTCCACTTCACAAACTTTCAGAAGAATCCATATTTTTATATGTATAAACATTCCACGTTTTGATGTTAAAATTGAATACTGGCACGGCTTCTCCAATCATGTTGGTATTGTGGGGTTTATCTAGGATTTTATTATGTTTTATACTCGGTTTTACAGGGAACTCTCAGGCAGACAAATTTAGTAATAAAAATTTCAGGATACAATGGAAATTTCAAACTTAAGAATCATCTTTTGCATTTGAACGCTTGGAATGGTCTTTCAATATAGGTTCGCTCTTTAAGCTTGCAATGCGTACATGCCTTTGAGTCAAATTTGATAGCTTTCTCATGGGTAAGCTATCAAACCCGACTCAATTCTATGCTGTGTCTTCAAGCTTCAGTCTATCAAGTGTCTATGAGTGCACAATAATGGTTAAGCACGCTGTAATGTTACTTTTGTACCTCATCACCCACTAAATGCAACTACATTAGTGGACTAATAACACTTAGCGCGCTTAGGCACGGTTCCATCATGCCGCAAAAAGTGTTGCCACATATAGTGTTTAGTTCGCTAAACCCAGTTATCTGGCTGGTGGGGCATGGGAGCCTAAGCTTCGACCATTATTGCAATAAGACGTTACTTCAGACATGAGTGATTCGAATATTTGAAGAACCATTCAAACTATATAGAAGCTTGTGTATAGTCAACATTTAACGAACTTAATCTATGCAATATTTTGCATTTTACGGCTTCGAACGATCTTCAAGTATAGGTTCAAGTTGTAGTATATCGAGTTTTTTTAGTGCTACAATAATGGTTAAGCACGCTGTAATGTTACTTTTGTACCTCATCACCCACTAAATGCAACTACATTAGTGGTCTAATAACACTTAGCGCGCTTAGGCACGGTTCCATCATGCCGCTTATAGTGTTGCCACATATAATGCTTAGTCTGCTAAACCCAGTTATCTGGCCAGTGGGGCATGGGAGCCTAAGCTTAAACATTAAACATTAAACATTACTCGATTTACGACATGATTGATCCAAATATTAGATAATTGTTCGATCTGTGTTCTTAAAATGTAGCCCTGAATGTAGCATAAAATATACAAGCTTCAAGTCCAAATGCATAAAGATAGTTCAGATTCACTGTTTTTCAGAATTTTCTCAAGCAATCAGTAACAAAAGTAAAAAGCAGAAATAGATAAAATCATGCCAAAATGTTCATAACCGCTTGTAAAATAAAACTATTCCAAAACATTAGAATTTTCTGTTTCACAATAGAAAACAATTCCCAAACAATAGAATCTAATGTGTAATTAAGTCACTGCTCAAAGAACAATATGAAAACATAAGAATCTTGTGTATCACAATAGAAAACAATTCCCAAACCATTGAATCAAATGTGGAATCAGTAATAAAATTACTACTCAAAACAATACGTTTACCGTGCAATTCACTGTTTGAAACAATTCGAAAACATAAGAATCTTCTGTATCACACAAGGTATCACAATAGAAAACGCTACCCAAACCATTGAATTCAATGTAAATACAGTACAAACAGTATGTTCTGTTTCACAATAGAAAACAATTCCAAAACAATTGAATCAAATGTGGAACCATAAATAAAATCACTACCCAAAACAATACGTTTACCGTGCAATTCACTTTTTGGAACAATTCGAAAACATAAGAATCTTCTGTTTCACAATAGAAAACCATCCCCAAACCATTGAATCTAATGTAAGATCACAGTTCAACCAGACAGTTCTTGGCATATTTAACAGTTCAAAACAATACAAATACATAAAAATCTACGGTATATTTGATTCCCCGTATATGTATTAACAACATTTCATTTACATTAGAATCTTCTGTTTTGCGAAAAAACTTGTATGGAAAAAATCCCTTTTTTGTATTGTTACGATACTTAACAACCTATACAATTCAATGTGAAATGCTCATTCACATTTGATTCTATTGTTAGAAACATTTGATTCTATTGTTTTTCTACTGTTATTTTTACATTGAATTCTATTGTGAGAGTATGGTTTTCAATGGTACTGTTACATTAGAATCCTATGTTTTTCTATTGTATTTTTTATCCGGGAACAGTAAGCTAACCATTCCATGTACAGATTTGCCTGTTTGGCAAACGGTAATCCGCTAATTTACAGTATGTGGAATAGGCGGTTAAGATAGGTTACCATAAAAAAATGCTCGTTTTCCCGAACAAATTTTTCGCAATACAGTATAGGATATGGTCAATATATTATCCAGTTTTTCAGACAATAGACCATTCCCGTCAATTTTTTTTATTTGCTCATACGCTTTCTGTTATTTTATAGAGTAAACTTTCCCATGGAACTACTATTTTTTAAAGCCTGCAACTATTGAAAAAATGCAAAAATCGTGCGAAGCTCTATTTTACACCGCTTTCCCCTTTTAATTTTGCTTTGGTGAAAATGCGTTTTATCCCGTCCTCCCCCCTCTGACATTTCTTCCTTGAGGTGAATTTTGCATCAGCTGTTTGTCAGTTTAGCTTTGTTTCGATTCGATGTTTACATTTTTGTTTCCGTTATTGAGAAAATTTTTACTCTAGCACCTGCAAAATCCATTGAAATTTTGAAAGATCGTAAATGATCTTACATTGGAAAAAAACAAACCTGCATTCCTAAGTTGCGGTCTGCCGGTAGCTTATTTATTCTGTTGGACATTCAACCAGTTTACGCTCCGATTCGCTATATGATTGGCCAGAATACACCCAGAAAAACATTCCTTCCGACGCCCGCTGGCATCGCCATCCCACGGTTTTGTCATCGATATACATAGATGCAGATAATTCCAATCAGCCCCTGAATAATCCAAATTGCCGGGGCGATAGCAATGGAAAATCCGAACCTACAGCAAAACAATCGGTATCATAACAACGGTAAAGGAAAATCTCCGAAACAGGTTGGCAAGTTCAAGAACCGTGGACCTTGCTACGGACGGGAAAACGGATTTGTTTGTTTACGGGGAGGTTTACGGATTGATCTGTGTTTTGAGTGAAACGTGCCGGATTGCCTGACCGGCTGGAAAATGCACCGTAGTGGTAAGTAAAAGGGAAAGTAGTGATGGAGTAATCCTCTGTTGAATTGTGATTTTTTTTTGTAGTGTTATGCAACAGGTTGAGTGGTGACGAAGTACTGGACGTGACACAAGACATATATTGCCAATAGGAAAAGCAGCGGCCTTCCAGCGGTATTGGATTTTCACCAAAAGCAGTGGCCAAACGTATCACGAAGGCAACTGCTGCCAGCTGGAGGAACCTCGTGAATCCGAACTCGGCGACGCCGTCCACCAAGCGAGGAAGGTACATAGAAGAGGACGAACAACAGCAACGACATCTGTCAGGACAAGCAGAATTGTAACATTCGGAAGAGCACCTAGATTTCGGATTACGAGCGGCTAATCCGCACGTTATCTCATCGGTCCCGATTTTACGGTCAAGGAAAACCACTGCCGTCTATTCAACGAGTAAAGCAACAACATCCATCAGGCGGTCGATCGCTCTGGCGCTCCGCCGGCTATCACATGGAACGTATCCTTCCTCCGACGTACAACAACGGAATCTCTGCTTCTAGTATGTTGTCCAGTGATGGCCGATATATGCCGATAGCTCCCGGGTGGTTTCGGACATGTTTGACGATCTACTGGGATGGGACGATTGCTAGTGCACGAAATTAGTCGGAACAAAACCGCGACAATAAATGCAAAATGCTGCCTGCCAGACGACTGCCATCGATACCCTCATCCTCACCCGGAATGTTCGCCGATACGGGAGTCTCGAAAGCAGTTGAACCTCGCGCCCATCAGAGAAGACGGCCGCTCGACGTTCCTCTGCCGCAAAGGCTAGACACAATAGAGAAAGGCCAGCAAGACGGTGGCCTTCCGGGAGATCTCCGATGCCATGAAAATGGTCAAACGGGAATCGACAGCTATGGCATTTCGGTACGGGCACGTACGGGACTATCGATCGTAAGAACGGTTTCGAATGTGGGTCGAAGTTGCCATGACCAATGCCAGTCTAGTCTTCGAGGCCAGTACGGAAACCCTGGATATGGAACTGAACAAGAACAGCCCGTCCGGCCGGGAAAATAACGTCAAAAGCATGGTCACATCCTAGCCTCTGGTACAACCACTTTGTATGTGTTCCAGAACGCTCGATCCTACCTGCTGCGCCGGCAGGTAATAACTTTTACAATCGTCGGAATATCTATCGATGCTTTCCAGTACATCACTTGTGGAAAATCTTTCGCCTAAATGTATTTCTTTTAATTATTAAATTGCTCAAATTAACGAATTGTTGTGTAAAAATAAATTAAATGAATTTGAAAATATTAGAAAAAACCTAAAATCTTAGCAAAGTTGTCCAGCATAAGCACAATTTCTCGAAAAGGAATGGCTTGACATCGAAAACCAAAATTTTGGTAGTCATGATGGAGGTAGTCGGAGCAAAGTGACCTAAAATCAATCGCTGCAAAAAGCTTCAATAACGGCTTGATTAGGAAAAATGATTCTTTGTTTATATCCCTTTACTTTTATTCTATACGTTACAATTACGTATAAAATGTAGTCGGGGTAAGGCAGTTCACCCGTGATTTTTGTTAAGCTTACATGGTATTTTGAGTGATAAATGTAAAGTAACATTCTTTAGTCGAACACATCACCTTTATAACATTTAAATATAATGACTGATTAGATTATATGTTTCGGCATACTGCCTATGATCGCATAACTTCTTCTTCTTCTTTATGGCTCGACATCCCCACTGGGACTTGGCCTGCCTGCCTCGCTTCAACTTAGTGTTCTTTGAGCACTTCCACAGTTATTAATTGAAGGGCTTTCTTTGCCTGTCATTGCATGCATTTGTATATTGTGAGGCAAGTACAATGATACACTATGCCCAGGGAGTCGAGAAAATTTTCCCGACTGGAACGGGAATCGAACCCGCCGTCTCCGGATTGGCGATCCATAGCCTTAACCACTAGGCTAACTGGAGACCCCATAACGGGAACGTCCATAAATTACGTCACGCTTTAAGGGGGGAGGGGGGGTTCAGCGAAGTGTGACGACTCATACAAAAAAATCAGAGGTCTCATACAAAAAGTGTGACATAGGGGGGAGGGGGGTTGAAAATGGACAATTTTTCCGTGACGTAATTTATGGACGCTCCCAACTGAGATCGCATAACTGTCCCATATAAATAGGAAACCCAGCAAATATGGAACTGATATGCGATCATAGGCAGCATATTCATCAGAAATGTTCGATAAACACAATAATGTCTGGTCCAGTAGATTCTATATCCACCGGAGATAATTTAAGGAATTACCTACGGGAATCCCACAGGAGTTTCCACCGGGAATTTACCACGAGTTCTCACCGGAAATCTATGAGAAGTTCCTTCCGGTAATCCACCAGGAGTTCCTTCCGGGAATTCACCAGAATCCCCAAAAGGAACTCCTGCAGGAATCCCCAAAGGGAACTCCTAGTATAATCATCGGTGGGAATTCCTGGATCATCCCAGATGGAAAATCCTTAAGCAATCCCCAGTGGTCATTCCTCAAACAATCGTCACTGGAAATTCTTGAAGCAATCATATAGGTTGGAATTCCTGGAGCAAACTTCGGGGCGAGTTCCTGAAGTAATCACCAGTGGAATTTACTGGAGCAATCCCCGATTGAAATTCTTGGAACAATCATTGGTAGGTACTCCTAGAGCAATACTCGGTGCGAATTCCTGGAGAAAACATCAGTGGGAATTTCTAAAGGAATCTTCAGGATGACTTCTTGGAGTATTCCCCGGTGTAAATTCCAGGAGTAATTCCCGGTGGGAATTCTTGCATAAATCCCTAGCGAGAATCGCTGGAAGAATCCCAAGCGGTTATTGTAAGTCTTGCTCACGGATTCCCTGAAAGCATTCGTGCTTTGAATTCCTTCTGGCAAAACTCCAGATTAAATCTCCGCTGGAGGAATACCAAAAGGAATCCCTGCTGGTGAACTACCAGAATTCATGTTTGCGGATTTTCAGAGAGGATTGCTGCTGGAGTAAGTACCTTTCTTTCCTTGTAGAATCTCAAAATGGAACCCGAAAATATGTGTTAGAGGAATAGCAGAATCAGGAGATCCTGCTGAGTGCTGAGGGATTTTCGGATGTGTTTGGAGGTTGAACTCGGGAGGCGTCTTCGTCTTAGCAATCTGCATGATGTATTGGCCAACATAAGATCCCGATGATAAAATACGGGAAATTCCCAGCTTCCAATATGTACTTCCAAGGATTCGCTCCTAATTTTTGTTTAAGCTCGGTGACTGATCCTACAGCCTACGATTCTGCAATCATCCGGCAGTGTAATTCCGGCTGCTCCTTGTCGTCGGCCGGAAAACACACCCGAAGTGTTGACATTTATCGAAATAATCAGCACTGCCACAATAAAGGTCTCGTCATTCAGTCGGAGACTGAGATGGTTGCGTTCGAAAATCCGTGGGCCAGCGTGGGACGTGCTCGCCTCCGATTTATCCGGAACTTGTAGCTGCTACGCTGACCTTTCTGATGAAAATATCGACTCGGGAATCAATCTAATCCAATGAGAGTAATATACTCTCATTGAATCTAATCAGTTTGACGTTTCAAAAGGTAAACAAACATGATTGAATAGGGCTTCCAGGTGTTCCTCACTTTCTGAGAGGTGAATAAAAAGATCACCATGCTAGGGTTACCAAAAACTACTTCGCATGGGTGTTTTTATTAAAAAATGTGGTGAAATTCTCAGTTTTCGAAAATTTGTAAGAAAATCAGGAGCGCATATAAAACAAATCCGAAAACGGCAATAATCACCAAAAGCACTTGTCTTTCGAAGAAAAATATAAAAAAGGGGGGTTAGGTCAGACGGGAATGGTCTAATCTATATTGCCACCATGTCTACTGAGTTTTCATCACTATATTATTCGACAACTTCTGCACAATATAACATATTGTTACAGCTTGGTATGCGTTACTTAGACCGTTCTTAATGATTGAATGCTTCGATTTTCATAGTTTCAACAGTAAAGCATCTGTTCGAGGTACAGTAACAGTAACAGATAAAGAAGACATACTGTGTGGAGATTAACACAAACTGTATTTCACTATGCGGGTCATTAATGTGTCGAAGACAAAGTAATGATGGCAAAGGGCTCCAGGGAGGAGTCACCGCGCCCGCCACCCGGAAATTTTATCGACGGTGATGAAATCGATGCGGTTTCGTGTACTTGGGCTCACTGGAGACAGCCGACAACGACACCAGCAGAGAAATTCAGAGGCGCATTGTGGCAGGAAATCGTGCTTTCTTTGGACTCAGCCTAGGGGCAAGACACTGTGAAAATCCGGAGCAACTCTGAGCAATCCTGAGTAACTCTTGAAAGAACCCAATTCAACAAAAATAGTCCGGTTGGGATCCCCGGGGGACACCATCGTAACCTTCCCTAGTGAGCACATCTTTACTGTAACGTGTCTCGAGTATACCAAAGTGGCGAATCCTGTTCGGTTTGACAGGTCTCCTGATTGATTGGAACTATAGGGCACTGCATTGTTTTGATTTTGTATGGGATTTTGACGTTTCTTGGCTTTGTTGTTTACAAAATTTCTGTAGGAGTGAAAGAGAAGGAGAGAATTCCATGCAGTGCCCTATGGGGATGACAGCAAATCGGCTGTTCCAATTTTGACGTTTCTCCTCTTTGTTATTCCAGACTCGTTAAATACTTTACTGTACCGATTCGGTGCAGTGTATAAGAAGACCCTTCAGTAACTTCAGTAGCATTTGAAAGACTTTTTTTGTTAACTGTTGTCAAAATATTATTGTGTTTGTGAATCAAAACATCAAAAAGCATGCATGGCATGTTCGTGTATTTAAGTTAAATTTATTTGAAATTCAAGTAGGATCTACCTACAGTGGAATTTAACATAATCAATCAATAGACCATTGGACAATTCAATGGCTTCCGCGGACTTTGTGCCAATACAAACCAAAGCATCATTACTGCGGAAACGACCCCAGGAGGATGACTTCCAGGTAACCGTGTTCGAGCCCAAAAAAGCAAAAGCGAACAGACCGAAATTTGTCCGGCCACTATCCCAACCGCAATCCGGCGATAAACCCGATGGCGAGGATGAAGAAGCAGAGGAAGGCATCGATGACATTTTCTCGGAAGCCCGGCGCCGGAAGCGAAAAACCAAGAAAGACGATCCCCAGGTATTCGACATCAGCCGTGCTCGCAAGGAGGTAATCAACTACGGCATCAGCGGGCTGGATCGTGACATCAAACTGGAAGCCAAGGTGGCCCTGGCGGTCAAGCTGGGAGCAAAACCACCGAAGAACCCGTACCGCAACTACAAGGAACTGCTGGAGGAACGAAAGCGCGAGAAGCAGGAAACCGATCGGGAAAGTCGCCGGCGGAAGGGCCAGAGCTATGGGGCGGCTCGGTCCTACCAGCAGCAGAAACAACGCGCACGGGACAAGGCCAGCAATCCGAACAGCGTGACGAGACATTACGGGGTGGTCAATCCGAAGATGGACGACCGGAAGAAACGAAAGGGTAAATGAATGCGAGGATAATGTAAGTTTTGATTTTGTTTTTTATTTATAGATGACGTCCTTTTTGATATACCTAGTCCGCATTCTACTTGGCGTAACACGTCCACTGCGGTTGAGCTTACTTTTCAGCGTCTCTTTAGGTCCGTATGTCTTGGGTAGACTCGATTATGCATTGAAAAGTTTTTTAAATCACCTTTTCCGATGGTAAGGGTCCGCCAGACAACTCCAATTCAAGGTGTAACACAGCCTGTGCCGAGCAATGAATGATCGAGAGGGTGAAAAAAGATACTCCATCGATAACGGACTCTGTGGGGCATCTAGACATCCCTCCCAATAATTTGTCCCTTACCGCGTTAATACAGGGCTCTGGCGTGGTGAACCCTTTTTTCTCGTGCTACTCGAGGGATTCCAATAAATAACTTAAATCAAATAGATTGAGTAGCGGTAGTGGCGTGGTTAACCCATTCGCAAGAATATAGCGGTAATCATACCATCTATCAGGGCTTCGGCAACATACGCGAGCTGGGAGCAGCTTTTTACGTGATGAGGGACGCATTCTAAGCGTAGTTAAAACATGAGCACGATCCCTACCCAAGCCATGACATCATGATCAGAATAAAATTCAAAGGGAGCCTAAACGTTTGGGTACGCCAGGAGGAATAATTCAGACCGACGATTGGAAAGTTCAGCACCCAACGGCTGACGAACGAAAATCGATTTTGCCGCCTCCAACAACATAGCCATTCGTAGCACCCTTTTCTACACAGTCTCCTTTCTGGAGATAACCTGCAGACGAAATCGGAAGCGTTATCGACGTCAAAACTTGTCGTAGCGCTAACAGCGACTCCGATTACTATCTTTTGATGGTCAAAATGCGCCCAAAACTTTCCGTCATCAATAATGAACGGTACCGGCGACCGCCACGATACAACCTAAACCGACTGAAGCAACCAGATGTCGCCTCAGCATACTCGGGTCTCGACGCAGCGTTTCCAGACAAGGGAGAACTTGATGTGGCCCATCTAGAAGACTGCTGAAGTACAGTAAAAGCAGTCGTCAAGGTCGCAGTCGAGACCTCTATAGGGTACGTGGAAGGGAGTCGACGGAACGAATGGTTCGACTCGACGAGGAGTGCAGAGCGATTTTGGACAAGAACGAAGTGCGGGTTGTAATGCTGCAGTAAGAATCCGGCAGAACAAGAAACTAAAAAAAGAAGCGAAAACATCAGACGCGCCTCTTTCAGGAGACGAAAAAAAGCGCTGGGCTGAACAAGGGAGTGCGAGTCTTTGAAACTGCAGTGCTGAGCCGTTGCCGAGAAACACGGAAGTTCTACCAGAAACTCAACGCATCCCGCAACGGCTTCGGGCCGCGAGTCGGAATGTATGCTGGAGATCGAAGCAACACGGTGGTTATTGCACCAATCATAGTAGTCTTAAGAATTTGAACTGGAAATCAATAGTCTTGTTCAACAACACAGGTCGAAGTTGCTGCATCTTGCTCTTACCCATTTGTCATCAAACGGGTAAGAGCGGGATGCAGCAACTTCGAGCAAATTCAACCTACGTCGTTGAACAGGACTAACCAGTTGGGTTTCTTTTCCCTTCTAAAGATTATGGGCCGTTGTTAGAGACGTTAGTAACGAAAATCAACAAGTGAAGAAAATCAAGAGTGAACGATTAGGAATCCAGAAGCTCAACGAAGGAAACTACGGCGTTTGGAAAACCAAGGTGGAGTTCCTCCTCATTCGGGAGGATTTGTGGCTGGTGCGGAAACGGTAAGAGACGAAGCTAATACGGCAAGCGAGGCTGCCAGGGCAGCGTGGATCGGTGGTGACCAGAAGGCTCGGGTGACGATGAGCCTCCTGCTGTGCTGGAGGATAATCAGCTGAACTTGATCAAGGATTGCATGACGGCAAAAGCGTCCTGGGAGAAGCTACGGGGACATTACGAGAAGAACTGTTCGAGCGGCTGACGATGATTTACGAGGAGCTGAGCAAGAGCTCCGGAGTCTACCGGAAACATTTTCGACATAGAGCACGGCTTTGGAGAGCAGTTCAGACGAAGAGCTGACATTGGATTTGGTGAAGTCCAAGGTGGTCGACGAAGTAGCGAAACGTTGTTCGTTTACTGTGTCGGATTCGGTGCTTCAGACAAACGAGGCACAGAAGAAAATGCTTTGCAATTTTTGGTACAAACCGGGGCACAAGCAGAAGCAATGTCCGTGCCTGAAGGAGAAGCATACCCCAGAGCAAAGGTCATCGTGAGACACGAAGCCAACCACGGGAGCGAGCGGCGGCTCGTCAAGAAACCCGGAAGAAGCAGGACGGGATCGAAAGCAAAGTCGAATGCGTGGATCATCGATTCAGGCCAAATTCAGGCGCAACGTCGCACATGTGTGCGTACCGGGGAAGTTTCCTGGCGCTCGACGACAGCAGCAAGCAGGACGTGGTTTTGGTCGACGGTACTACGACGAAAGTGGAAGGAATCGGTTCGTGCCAGGTGATCGTACTTTCTCCGGCGCGTAGGCCATCAACAGTAACCCTCATGGATGTGCTGCTGGTGCCGGAATTCGTTTCGAACCTGGTTTCGGTGAAGATCTTTATTATGGAGCTACGGTCATTTTCGATAATGTCAACGGTCAAGAAAGTGATTGCTGGATCGATAATTTCCGGTGGGCTCTACTGCCTGAATGTACCTAGCCCAGGAAGCATTGGTGGTGAAGCACACAGCAAATTGCCAGCACACGTGGCATCGCGACTATGACGTTATCCAAGAACATGGCCACTGGGATCGAGATGGAAGATTGCGGTTGTCGGGTCACCTGTGAGTGCTGTCTTGAAGGTATGCTGACACTTCTTCCGTTCCCCAAGAAAACGGACCGAAAATCCAAACAACCGTTGGATATCGTGCGCACCGATATGTGTGGACCCATGCGGATTGTGACGCCAGGTGGATATCGTTATTTCCTCACCATAATTGACGACTTCACTCGGTACACCGTTGTATATTTCTTGAAGAAGAAGTCCAAGGTGCCTCAGCGTGTCAAAGAATACGTCCAGATGGTAAACACCGAATTCGGCAGGCCGCCGAAGGTCATACGTTCCGAGACTAATTGACTGTAAATGGATTTTGAAGAAGACGGACGAGAGCACAAGGCTTCAATCAGCAGTATAGGACTACGACTACGACAAGGTGTTTGCGCCAGTTGCCAAGCAAACCACTTTTCGGACGCTGTTGAGTGTTGCCGGCGAGATATGCTGGACAAGCACGTTGACGTAAGTACGGCGTATTTGCATGGAGAGCTTAAGAAGACCATCTTCATGGTATGTCTGTTACGAAAAAGCTTCTATGGACTCAAGCAGACCGGGAGAGTTTGGAGTACCAAAATCAACGACGTTTTGAAGCAGCATGGATGCAGATCCCTGTGTGTTCGTGAGAACCTGGAAGAAGAAGAAGTCGTGCATTTTGCTATATGTGGAAGACATGCTGATAGTAATCGATACGGAAGCGAAGTACTGCGGGGCAGTTCACCGTAACGTGCCTTGGAGATGTGAAGCACTGTTTGGACATTGAAGTCACACGATCCGGTGACAGTTTTTCCAGAGCCAAAGATCCTACATAGAGAACGTTGTCGAACAGTTTGGACAGACTTCGGTACCTAAAGCCAACAGCAACTTTGAGCCTGCGACTGGGGTCATCCGGGCCTCTCGAAGCGTACATCGATGCCGAGAGCTGGCGACAAAGCAGACCGGAAATCCAACACCGGCTTCGTCTTCAGTCTCGGAAGATCAGTGAGCTGGGCAGCCCGAAAGCAACCATGTGTCACACTATCGTCGACCGAAGCTGGATATGTGGTACTTTTTCGAAGACAGCCGTGAGCTGATGTGATTGCTGAAGCTACTGAAGGATGTAGGCGAAGAAGTTCCTGCTCCAGTGGTCATCCATGAGGTTAACTAGAGCTGTATAGCGATGATGAAATCGAACGGAGTTAGCAAGCGAACCAAGCACATCAACATACGGTTCACTTTTGTTAAGGAGTTAGTCAGCGATGGCGTGATGAACGTAAGCTATTGCCCTAGCCAGCGAAAAGATGGTGGGCGATGGTTTAACGAAACCGTTGGAACGCGTGAATGTGGAGAAGATGCGACAGCGAATTGGTCTACGGACTACCGAGCTTGAGGAGGAGTGATGGAACTCGATGGTTAATGCACCAATCATAGTAGTCTTAGGAATTTGAATTGAAAATAAATGTTAGTTCACTCTTCGCTTTCAACCAAACCAGTTGGGTTTCATTAGAAATCCTCTACATAGAGATGAGCGGAAGTTACATACGTCGATTCGGCAACGCTGTTTGTTTTGTTTACAACAGCTGCCAACACTTGCTACAAAGCTAGATGTTCAAACTTTGTGCGTGACTTCGTTGTGGTTCAAGTTGTTTTGTTTACATTTTCTAATTATGGTAGAATTTTTTTTTCAAAATTTTGTTGAAATAGCGGAGCAATCGAAGAAATCTGAAATTCATTGCAAAAGTGTTACGCTAATCATATCGGCAGAAGTGAAGCAAGAAGCAGCAATGGAAGTTTTTCCGACAAGTGCAGTAATAAAAGTGTGAGCTTTTGAAAGCAGAAATAATATTTTTTTATCTTTTTACTAAACATACATATGCCGTCAATATCTCGATATTAAAAATAAATAATTTTAATTTATTTAGTTCCGATTGCAATACCGTTCGAACGACGCTTTCCTACGAACGATAAGCATGTTCATTTGGCTCACACTTTGACAGTTCTCTCTGCACTATAGGGCACTGCATGAAATTCTCTCCTTCTCTTTCACTCTTACAGAAATTTTGTAAACAACAAGGCCAAGAAACTTCAAAATCCCATACAAAATCAAAACAATGCAGTGCCCTATTGGCTCACAATGGCCGCCTCCGCAGATCTCTATAATGTAGGATTACTAGGTTTCATTCACTTGACGGAAGAACGTCAAGTGATTGAAAAGTGGAAGTAACACTTCGTTGAGCATCTGAACGGAATGTAGGCACAGAGAGTAAAGCTATGGAGGAAGCGAATCCGTCAGTGCGATAAGAACAGTATTGCAGTTTGTCCGTAAGAATGCTTTACGTTTTATGAGATTCTCATACCGCATAGCTAACTAATGTAATGATAGAGCGTGATGATCTCAAGGGAAAGTTTCGAAGAATAATCATAACTCAACAGCTTCATTCATTCATCTGTATCTCTATATCATACTTGTCCTTTAAAGCCTACAATAAGTTTTATCAGTGCATTTACTCATTCGCATTTCCAGCTTAATTTCGAATTATTCCAATCGTCCAAATGGTGATTTCTATCTACCGTTGTTCGAGAACATAAATGGAACACTGTCAGAAAATAAATCAACACTTCACCAATCGTGTGTTCACTTTAGCATAGACTCTTTTGAATAAAATTTTAACTAAGACTATCTGTCAAATTTCGCTGAATATAATATACATTCGAATTTTCCTCTCAACAGTTTTGTAGGTGCTAGCTTAAAGTAGTGTTACACTATATAAGAGATTATATACAAATACAATCAATGCAAACGTTCGCGCCTTTACGTACTCTTTTTTCTGGA
Organism: Aedes albopictus; assembly: GCF_035046485.1. Lineage (NCBI taxonomy): Eukaryota > Metazoa > Arthropoda > Insecta > Diptera > Culicidae > Aedes > Aedes albopictus. The sequence goes on along the minus strand of NC_085138.1, from coordinate 78,078,558 downwards.
ACTTTGATAGATGTGCGACACTCAACCAAGGGTGATAATAAACATAAGCATAAAATAAGGCGATAAAAAAACGTAAAAATATATAATTTTGGTTATTGAAAAAATCCTTATCGCAAATGTATAAGAACATATCACATTTTGATTAATTATTCAGTTTCAATTTCTGGATAAAACATATGTTTAAAACTAGTTACTATGCTTAAACCAAGGACGATTGAAAAGGATACATTTGTTGTGTTCAGATGTATCCATACTTGTAATTGATTCTTGTTTTTCGGTTGCTTGAAAGAACGTATTCGGAAGCTTTCCTCAGAGTTTTTGTTTTCTGAGAGATGCCCCAACGCCACTCAAGCGATGTCTAATTTGCAAAACAGTCTTTAGATTTTAGAAGGGGAGTTTTCTCAACTTTTTTATTCTGGTTTCGACCTAATTTGATGATTTTGCTAATTGGTTGTTGATATTACGATAGAGTTTCTTCTCAGTTCGGAACACGTCAGACAATCAGTGAAGGGTTGTTAGGAAGGCATGAAATACATATACATATATTAGAAAAACATATTTGTGACAGAATTGAATATAGTCAGCTTGTTACAAAACAAAATTGAAAACAGTAGTTCAGCATAGTTGGACACTGAAAAACATGTGGAACATTTGGGAAACAATGCATGCAAAATCATCTTTTCAAACAGAATCGTGTAATGCTTATGGTTCCACTCCAAATCTTTTCCAAAAGCACTGTGTTAAAGGTGACCGACCGACCGAAATTGAAGAACTCTCAAGTTTCCTCATTCTTTCTTCTGCTCCATCATAATCCAGCTGTATTATTGCTTCACGGAAAGCAGATGTAAATTTTCGCTTGAGAAATAAAATATGCTTTCTACAAACTCAATTCACTAATCGTTCTCCATGTTCCAAACAATGTTGCTATCTCGTTATTACGAGAAAACTCTATTACTTCAAATACAGAAGAGACTTCGATGCTCTTCGCTTTTCATACACAATACAAAAACTCCACCGAATACTCACCCACAGACGACTTCCCCAAAGTAAAACAATACAATTTCACAACGAACCTCGAAAACCGCCTCCACACGTCCACGTCCTTTTAGGTCATGGCGCCGTACCGCAGGGAACTTTCGCCCACGGCCGACGGTGACAGGTCATCGCCGTCGTGGCTGGCCCCGCTCGACCCCAGTCGAAACCGCGGCAGCCGGACCGTATCGCGTACGCTGTCCAGCAACCGCTGCTGGAACGTTTTGTACTCCATGTCGTCGTCCAGGGAGTTGGTGTCGCCAAAGTTGAAATCGGCCACCTCCACGATGAAGCGTTCCCGGTTCTGGATGTAGTAAGCGACGCCGAACACCACCAGGATCACCGCCAGCAGGCAGAACCCGATCGGGACTACGATGACCGAGAGTTGCGATTTGGGTTGATCTGTGGGGAGAATAATAGGAAAATGTTATGGTGGGAATTGAGGTCTTTTGGCCGTAACTTTAATGATCAATTGACTAAACAACTGGTATGAGCAGAACAGATGAAGCCGCCGTAGCTTTCTGGATTTGGCATACATATTGAACATTTCACCATCTGCAAGATGCCACGGTTCAAATACGCCGGTGTCGCCGGCTTCGGCTCTCCTAGGCTGCGCAGAGCTTCTAGCCAGTTGGTCATCCCGTTTCGGATGTCGAACCTGCCTATTTTGTTGTTCAATCTTTCCTCTTGCGTTCGGAACGAGAACCGCTATTCTCGTGGCGGTTCTTCCTGGGCTGTCCGGATGACGAAACGTTGGAATTTCTTGTGCTCGGACCTTCGACAGCAACCCGGTTTCTCAGCGATCGTCGACGCGTTGAGTGGTTCGCTCTCGTATTTCTTGGGCCCGTTTCTTCTCTGCCGTTCCCCGCGGAATTGCCACTACCGATTCTTCCAACGCATTTTTGCTCTTAAGTAGCTCGGGTAGATCCTCGTTTACCTGCCGATGGTAGCCGAGATAGTTACCGGTCGCCGCAGTGGTTGTCTGCCGCGGCCCATACCTTTTCCATCCAAGTCCATCGGTTCCATTGGCGTACCCACCTTAGTTTCTATTCGCACGAACGCGTGGATGTTGTTTGCCCCAATCAACATCTGCGGTTGTCCGTCGTACGACTCGATAGACAGCCCTTGCATGTACTTGACCTGTGCTGTAAACTCCTCCGAATCCAACTTTTGAAGTAGCAGCATCAATTTGTCCACCGTGTGCAACAGCATCTTGTCGCCGGCTGCAGCACTGTTCCAGACGCCCACAGACTCATCCTTCGGGAACCCTTTACTCTCGACGTGTTTCCCGTCTACCGAATGGTCAATCGCTCTTGTACTCTGACCGCGCCCAGACGATCGGCGAGCTTTTTCTCCACCAGCGTTACGGAAGCACCTTCGTCCAAGAACGCCAGCACTGAAACCGTTTTTCCGCCGTAGAGCAGCTGCATCGGAATGCTCCGGAATAGGACCGTGCAGTTTGTCCGGATGTGTGCACTCAGCCCGACCGTATTTCCGACCGGATGCATGAGCTAGTGTTGGAGCTCTTTACAGTCGTTGATATTGCAGCGGATTTGGAACTTGCACTTCCTACCGTGCTTGATGAGGCAGACTTTGCACAACTTCTCGCGCTTCACAAGCTTCAAGCGCTCATCGTATCGCAACGTTTTGAAATCCGCGCAGTGCCACAGACAATGGTCCGAGGATTGACTCATTTTGCACGGTTTCAGCATCCTCTCTTCGCTTGCGTTGTCGGCCGAACTGCTGGCTGACTGCTGGTTGACAGTACAGACTAGTCTCATTGAACCTCTTCTCTCTGGATTGGGAAACTGCTTCGGACGATGGCGGTGGATCGAACTCCACATCAACGTTGGCTTCGCAGGCGTCTGTTACGATATCCATCAGGAAGTCTGTCAGCTTTCGCAACGTTATTTTCCCTCAACTTCGCCGGTAATGGACCCCACTCACGCTTTTCCCAATCCGGCAGCTTGGGGACCAGCGACTTTATCAGCAGCGGGTTGATGAAATGTTGCCGTAGATTCGCGGCCTCCAGGTGGCCGCAGAGTTGCTTCACCATGTTTCCGAATGGAACAAAACTCCTCAAATTATCCGGCTTCGGGGGCTCCAGCCGGTTCACCTTGTCCAGCAGGCTTTGGAGCCTAGGGGCAAGGCACTGTGCAATCCGGAGCAACTCTGAGCAATCCTGAGTAACACTTTTTGTTCGAATCCATTCAGAAACGTCTCTACGAAGCGGAAAATCGGGCAAGACTGCTCGATTTTTCACTGCTATCAGGCAACACTTCGGGTAAACAAACGTGATCTAGAGCTAACCAGAGGAATTCGCAGCTTTTTGATGACCTGCGGGATGGTTTCGGAAAGTAGTAACTGCCCGGACACCAGCTCAAGAGCTTCGCCTTCCAGGGCTTTATGAAGTCGCATCAAGTTCTTGTGCTTCATGTAGCCGCAGACATCATTGGACGCTTTGTAGGCTGCGTAGAACAATGGCCACTGCGCTGGTTTGCCGGAGAATTTTGATAGTTGGTATGTCAACCCCTTCCTCGCGGCCAGCTGGATCTTCGTTGGTCCGGTCTGCTGTTGCCCCAGCCCGTATTGACTGATACTTGCCACTTTCTTGAACGTTTTCTTTGGAACACTTTTCCTTGGAAGCGAGGCCAAGGATAAATTCGAACTCTGGCTTGATAGTTCGAAATCTTTGGAGCTTTCGTTGTCCTTGTCCTCGTCTTCTTCGTCGATTCTCTCGTAGCCTCGCGTTAACTTCCTCACCTTGTCCTTGTTCAGCTTCAATACGTTCGGGTTGATTTTGCCGGAAGGACCCGCTCGCGAAACGTCCATAACCACTTACCCCAAACCATTTTGAACATTTGATTCATTGATAAAACGATACTTACTTTCGTAGATCTGCAGTCCCACCTGAACTATCTGTTCGGAAATCCTATTCTTCATGAACACCACCAACGACTGCTGCTCCTTATGGAACACCCACGAGGTGTACCTAAACTTACAGCTATCTTCACTAACTTGCCAGTAGTTTCTGCACGTCTCGTTCTTGGTGATGTTGTATTGTCCTGGTGGAAAAAGCGCGAGATAGAATCACTGAAGTCATGATTTTAAATTTCAAAAATACCATACCATAAATGACATTATAGCAGAAGCTGAACGGTGGCGATCCCGTACACTGGAACGTCAGATTGGCCGGGGAACCCTGCTGTACCCACTGCGGTCCAGAAATGTTCAATTTGGCGATTGGATCTAGACAAAACAGGGATGGTTAGTTAGTTAGCATCTAACCCAGGGCTGTCGTCCAAACTTACTTTGCACCGTGACCTGTCGCACGAAATGCCCATAGGTTTTCTTCGGATCCGGCGGGACCATCGAACTGTTGCCACAAACGAACGGTTGCCGAGAATCGTCAATGTTGAAGCTGGGATCGGACTTTTTCACGATGCGACTTATCGTCGATCCGCCGTCGGTTTGATCTTCCACCTGCTGCAAAAGATGTTCCGGTATCCGTTCGCCGTCCAGGATGATACCTGCGAGCGAAGAGGAATCTAGTACTACACAAATTTCGAAAACTTCTTCGGAAGTCACTTACTTCGTATATCGGTCATGTTGAGCAGCAGTGGGCTAACACTGGCGAGGACATCGCCATTTCCTGCTGCTGGCGGAAACGGAATATGGCGTCTTCTTCTGTCAGGTTTCGGCTTTGGCGTGGTACTGGTGGTCGTAGTACTAGAACTGGTAGATGCTGGCGTTGTACTGTTTGGAGATACTGTAAAAGACTTCGATACAGTCCAATTTCGTATTGAAATCCACGGAAAGTTACCTGTCGTTGTGGAAGTTGTAGTTGACGGAGTAGTAGAACTAGTGGTTGTAGTAGCTGGCGTTGTAGTAGTAGTAGTAGTCGTGGTCGTCGTAGTTGTGGTGGTAGTGGTGGTCGTGGTTGTTGTTGTAGGCTCCGGAAGCTACGAATAAAAAGCCAAATTTAGTTTCAAAGTTTAGTTCGGTGAACACATCGCAGCTCTCCGATATACCTTATCGAAGGACGCCACCACCAACGCTTCGATGGTGTAGTTCTGGTTCTCCGATGTGTAATTACTCAGCTTGGTAAACTCATCGGACGTGCCGATGTACTGGCAATTGATAAACCAATAGGTTCGGATGTAGGTCGCCTGCCGTAGGACCCGTTTATCGCTATCAGTGAGGACGATCGTTTGATTCAATGGCGTCACACTGGATATGTATTCCGTGTCGACTATGCTTTGGTTCTGAATCAGCTGCATCTGGCCGTTCAGAAGACCTTGGAACGAATGAAATTCCATTATATAACGAATGAATGTAACGCAGTACTAGATTATATTAGTGTCCCATGATCACACAAAGATAAGGTCGCCATTTCCTATATTAAGCCGACATCTTTGTGTACATACTAGTAACATAATTAAAATACTGTACTAGAGCGCTTCTACGATAAACTATATGGCTGCATAGAATAACAAACCACTTACTGGTAAGATTAAAACCAATAGATTTTTCCGCCGCCGGTAGGTACAGAACCGCGTACCAATGTCGAATGGAAACCGTTGCCACGTAGTTGCCAGCATTCACGTTGTTACCATAGGTGATGGTCCAGTTGAAGTATGGTTTAGTAGAGGTTCCCTATGAAACGGTAGAAAAATAAATAAGAAGAAATGTTTGTGTTTGTTCAGTAGCAAGTATTGTCATCAGTTAATCGAAAGCCTTTGCTTCGAACGGTCGCTTTTTTCGCTTAGAAATTCGTGCCATATCTGACCGTTTTTTAAGTTTCAATAATAAGCAATTCGTCAGCTCTCGAGATAGTTTTCTCTGTACATTTGAAGTGCGCATTGGGGATGGAATTCTCCCCCTGACGGAACCGGAAATAAAAGACATCCTAACAGAGCGAGGCGTAACGTCGGTCAGGAGAATCGCTCGGAAAGATGATAGTAATACGAGGATGAACACACCGATGCTAATTCTTACCGTATCCGTATCCGGTACAGAAAACCCATCTACAATCGGTCAGCTCAATACAGCAATCTTCGACGCTGCTAAAAGTTCTATACCTAGGGCAAGTGCTACCCCAGGGCGTAAAGTTCTTCATTGGTAGTCTGCAAACACTTGTTCTTCTCGTCAAAGCGACAAGAAAAGCAATGAAAGCGGTGAAGAAGCTTCCAGCCGATCACCGACGCTTAAAGAGAAATAAATGTAGGCAGATAATCAGAGACGCCAAATGCAGAGATTAGAAAGATTTCATCGACGGAATCAACAACAACCAGTCTACTACGGAATTGTGGTCCAGGGTGAACTCTTTTTGTGAGAAGCGGAGAGCAAAATGAATAGACATCCGTCACGACAACAAACTCTCCAGGGATCCTACGGTGGTAACGAATAAGCTTGCGGAATACTTTGCCAGTATCTCTTCAATCAACCGCTACGATCACTATTTCATCAGACGAAACAATGTTTCTTGAACATCGTTGAAGGCTGTGACCATTCCTCAAGATATGTCCCATCTGATAATAAATCAACCTTTCACCATGATGGAACTTAGTTTTGCCCTAGCTAGTGGCAAAGATAAATCTGCCGGTTCCGATGATTAAAAGTTTCCCCTACTGAAGCATCTACCACGAAGGGTAAAGCAGACTCTACTAACAAAAATTTGACTGACATGATGATCTTTTTTCAAAACAATGGAGACAGCCTTATAACTCGTGTATCAAAGAACGATGCATTTTCTACTGAACTAAAGGAGTACCGACCTCTTTCCCTAACAAGCTGTATCGGTAAAGTCTTCGAACGTATGGTCAACCGCAGGCTCACCGATTTCCTGCAAGACAAAAACTTGCTGGATCAACGACAACACGCCTTCCGAAAAGGTTTCGGAACAGGAACATACTTTGCCTCTCTCAGTCAAGTTTTAGATGACCAGCACGTAGACATGGCAGCCTTGGACCTTTCC